>NC_068919.1:9395000-9427500 GCF_023091745.1 Budorcas taxicolor | reverse complement strand
AAAAGGAGCAGTATGGAGATACCTGTATCTTACTAACCACTGTTACTCTTAGCACCTAACACAGTGCCAGCTCATGGAGGGCAGTCAGTAAATATTTGTTAAATAAGGGAATGAGTGAACAAAGTGAACGTCAGCACTTAGGTTTGATCATTTGGTATTTTAAAACTTTAGTATTTACCTGATTATCTTACATTTTTAGTAAAATTTAGTACATTAGAAGAATTCTATTTTTTACTGGTTGATGTTTTCTCATATATGTTACAGGGTCACATTTGGGAACATATGTAAATCATTTTCTTGGGCAGACTAATCTATAAAATCCAAGTCTGTATTAGCAAAAGTAGATTATAAGTATTTAAATTTTTAATGAGTATTTTGAGATAGTAGTTTAAAATCTGCCTAAGTATTTCTGAAGTTGTTAATGTTAGCACCTAATGTGTAGTCCTAGTAAATCAAACATTTAATTATTATTTTCTACTTATGTCATTTAGTCTTATTTTATGATCTTTTGCACTTGAAGTGTGTGTGATATGGTTTAGCTTTGAATGGGTTCTGATTCATTTAGTTATAGATACTACTGTCTTTATTATTTTTTCATTAACATGTTTTGGAATTTTAAAACCATTTTTACTGTCTATACACTAAAAAGAAATGGTTCTCAGTGAAATATACTTCTCTAATAAATTTTGATTCATATGCAAAATGGAAAAATTGTAACACTTGTCATTTGATTTTTCAAACTGCTTTTTAACGTAAATATCTAATATTTCAAATTTTATTATTCTGATTAGTGATTCTAAAGATGTGGATAAGGAAAAAGAAAACTCTAAAACTTCAGAGTCTTCCAGTGGTGAATCTAGTTCGATAGAAGAGAGTTCTTCAGATTCTGAATCAGAATCAGAATCTGAAAGTGAATCTGAATCCAGAAAAATTACTAAGGTAAGAGATTACACATTTTTGTAACAGAAAGTAAATATTTTTTAAGCCTTTTCTCAATTAAGAATAAATATTTCTAAAATTTTGTTTTGTTGAAAATCAAGAAAGCAGGGAAGGAATTTAATATGTCACTGACAACTAAAACACCATCTTCGTTCATCCACACCTGTGGTTTTATTTTGATTTTTTTTTGTAGATTATTACTTCCCTCATAACTCAACTCTGCAGAGAAGTTAGAAACTTTTTTAACTTCACTTTTTCCAACCACAATTAGAGACCTCAGTGTTATGAGTATGACCTTTTTTGTTCTTGGCTGTGATGTGACAGGGGAACCTTTTGCCAGATGGGAAGTACAGGGGACTTTGACTTCCCCTTTACTCAGTACTATTCCCTCACAGAAGTAGTATTGAGCAAAGAAATATAAATGTACATGCTTCATAAGAAATTAAGACTAATATACTTTTAAAAAATATATCAGGCATTTTGGATAATAAATTTAAAGGTTTAATTAAAGAGTATACATTCTTTAGTAATTAATAAAAATGCAGTAACATATATTTAAAAACAAATGCAAGAACCACTTGTGGCAATAGAATGATTATAGGGACTTCTCTGGTAGACCAGTGGTTAAGACTCCAAGCTTCCACTGCAGGAGGCCTGGGTTTGTTCCCCGGTCAGGGAACTAAGATCCTGCATGCTGCACTGTGTGGCTGAAAAAAAAGAGCAATTATGATTTTTTAGTACAATATCGTAGCACTAAACCTTGTCTGCTAGCAGCAAAAAAAAAAAAAATGGAAAATATAGTTTTTAATACAAAATTCAGACTTAATACGTATCCTTTTGATCTTTAGTTATTATTCCCATCCTATAAATGGATCGTGGTGGTGCTCAGTTTCAAATGCAGTGGTTTTTATGAATAAATGTATTATTCCATATGTTGAAAATATGATCACACCTTACCTTTTGTTGAATTCAGCTTTTTTTAAATGCATGATTTTTTAAATTTATTTGTTCTAGTAACATCAATTTCTTGAATAAATCATTCGAGTAGGCAAGTATGACAATAAATTCATCAAAGTAATAATTGTCCTCCTCCATCCAGGATTTATTGTTAAAGAGTAACCATATTTTTGAAAAAAGAATAAACGTGCTTTAAACATTGGCTAGTATTTGTCTGTTCTTAAATATTCTTAATTATAGAAAAACCTATTTTAAACCTGAATTTATATTTAAAATTTATGTCTGTGTGTAGTATATAACATGGGATTTTATTTTTCAAAAATTCACATAAAATAGAGATTTTTAGGTTTATTAATCTGGCCTCTTATAAACTTACTACTGAGTGAGTTGGATATCCTCTCATTTCCTGCTTATATTAAATTACAAAATGATCTTAAGATTTTATTCAAAATAAAAGAGCTTTAGAAACTGAGTTTTTTTCAAAATAACCAAGCAAGAAATTAAGAGTTGTCAAGTGGGTACAAGTGAGTTATTCTAATGAAGTTTTGTGAAAGTTGAAAAATTGCAGACTTTAGTACCTATTCAGTGTTGGACATTAGAATCCCACAGAGGTGCCCCAGGCCAGAGGTTCAGTTTATTTCTTCTCTGTCACTTTCAGTGATCAGATAAATTTGCTTAGTAGTTGAAAATACTGTAGAACATCATTATGAAATTTCAAAGTAATGCAGTGATCCAAGACTCTTGAGAAATTCAGATTTTATTCACATTGTTGATTGTTTTGTGTCTATGTGTTTTTGCTTATATAGTTTATTTTCTATATGTTGTAATGCCTTTCCTGTCTGTAACAGGCAGATTATAGGACTGTTTGTTTTAATTTGTAGTCTCCACCTTGGAGCCACCATAACTATTTTTTTTCTGTTTATTTCTTTCTGAGTGATTTGAAACATAGCATGCAATTGCACGTGTGCCAGTTTTCTAATAATGGACAACACTATAATTGTAGGAAAGTTCTCCTTACACCGTGTTGTGCTTTCCACTCTAAATTATGAGTAATGGAGGCAGATGGTGGGTGTTTTACCTTAATTTAGCATGACAGTATGTTAGTGCTAAAAATTCATATACCTTAAATCTGCAGCCCAGCTAAAGCTATACTTTTACTCTCTCAACCTTTTCTTTCATTTGGACAATGTATTTTAGAGATATTGAGCATGAAAATGGGACCTTGGGGTACCTTGAATATATGGCTTTGAAAACAGTTCATTTTATGGAGGTCCTATGAGATGGGTATAGTGTTCTCCTTGTTGGAAGATAATATCTTTATGCTTCAGTTTCCTCATCTATAAAGTAGAAATGCTTTATACCTACTCTGCTTCTTTCAGTGCTATTATAAAAAAATCAGATGTGAAAGATCAATGTAAAGCCCTGTGTAAATATAAAACATTAGTGTTAACATTTTTAAACTTGAATATCAATTCTCTGAGAGACCAGTATTAGGGTTACAGAACACCAGTGCTAAAAGGAACCCAAAATATTTTGTCACTCTTATGTCTCCTGCATTTTTCCAACTTTTTAAATACCTTTCTAGTTAGAAATTAATGGTCAGGTGTGACCCCTTACCTGAAGCCTCTGATCTCATCCGCTCTCTGCAGAAGACTGATCTGCCGTTTACTATGAGTATCTCCTGCCTCCCTACTCTCTGACACACAATCTCAATTTACTCTCTTCCTTTATCCTTGAATGCGGCTCAGAGTAAGTGATCCCTATCCGCTTAGCGTCCTGTTTTCTTTTAGACTTTTGGTTGATAGTGTTCTACCTCCATCGCACCTTCAGTCTTTTTTCCTTAGTTCCTCCTCCGCCAACGAAAGCATTCAGGTCTCTCCTTTTAAAGACAGGAGAAGAGAATGGAAGAGAGAGAGAGAGAATGCGTGAGAGCGAGAGATTAGAAGAATAATCTAGATGTTCTCCAGCTACTACCTCTTAACCCAGTTATTTCTTAATCCCTTTTAAATTGATTTCTACTTCTCTTACTTCCTATAGGTACTGCTCTCTGAACAGGCAACCATGATCTTTCTCCAAAACCAGGAACCTTCTCTTAGTTCATCCTTCTCTGATCTTTTTATGCCAATATCCCTACTACTTGAAACTCTCTTCATCCTTTTTCTTTTGACTTTTCTAACACTTTAATTTTTTTATTTTTCACTTTTTACTCCTCTTCTGACACCCAAGTGTGAACATTGCTCCAAAGTTAGTGCTTCTCAGTTCACATTTTTTTTCAAAAATATTAATTGTTGTGGATTAATTTTAGTCCTTTATTTCCTCTACATTTTACTGTTGTGAGACTTATTAACTCTAGTAACATCAGCTAAAACATTTCCCTGAATTACTTCCATGATAACATCTGTAAATTTTCTTATTCAAACCAGATTCTTAGACCTCTTAGGAGCTGCTGGTTTCCCAAACCTAATATACCCAGAGACGTGATCTGTCATTTGGTACTGGCATTCTTTCTGTTCCCCCGGATTTGGAGCCCCACAGTTGTCTTTGACCCCTACTTCATCCTAGTTGTATGCGCTGTTGCCAAGTCTTAGAGATTTTGTTTATTATTTCTCATACCTGTTTCTTCTTTCCCTACCATCACCATCACAAGTCATCTCTTCCTTGTGTAGTCCATACACCACTGCCTTTGTCATCCTCAGACAGCTCCCCAGCCCCAGTCCTTCCAGACAGCTGCCAGCTTACTGTCAAAGTCACCTGTAAAGATACCCCATGGTCTTTGAGTTCAGTGAACTCCTCAAGCTCAAAGGTCCAAATCCACCTCCTCAGTCTTAACCCCTCTTGTGTTCTAATCCCAATGGACTGTTCGTGGCTCTCATGACATACAGTATGCTTTTCCATTCCTATGCCTTTGATCTTCTGTTTGTATTTTTTCCCTTATTACAGAAAATATAAGCTGAGGAGGAAAGTGGCCTTGTATCAAGGGCAGTTCCTCACTTCTAGTTGAGAATGAATACATGAACTGAAGGATATTAATGACTAGCGGGTTTTACTCACATGAATGGTGTTGGGACAGTCAGGTGAGAATGGTGTAGGGCAGTAGGTGAGAACTGCTATTAAATTGTATCTGTTCCTAAGTGTTGTCATTCAGCACCATACCCCTGCATTTCCATAAAACTCAATGGTGTCAGTTGGTTTGTTTCTCTTACTGATCGGGAGATGGCCTCCACTGAAGTCAGATATTGTCAGTGATAACCAAAGAAAACTATCTTTCTCTTCAGTTACAATTATTTTGATGGGCAAGCATATTTTTATGTGTAGATGTTCTTTTCTGAACTAAATTTAATAAACATTTTAATTTGAGTCTAATCCTTTTATGAAATAATTTGTGTTCAGCTGCTATGTCTAACTCTTAGTGACCTCACGGCCTGTAGCACACCAGGCTCCTCTGTCCTCTACTATCTCCTGGAGTTTGTATAATGCCTATAACAAAATTAGTTTTAATAGTTCTGTATCTTCAGTACTTTCACATATTTCACAGGGTGTTTAGGAAAGTTTTTTTTTTTTTAACTTTATTTTGCTTTACAATACTGTATTGGTTTTGCCATACATTGACATGAATCCACCACGAGTGTATACAAGCTCCTAATCCTGAATCCCCCTCCCACCTCCCACCCCATATCATCTCTTTGGATCATCCCCATGCACCAGCCCCAAGCATGCTGTATCCTGTATCGAACATAGACTGGCAATTCGTTTCTTACATGGTAGTATACATGTTTCAATGCCATTCTCCCAAATCATCCCACCCTCTCCCTCTCCCTCAGAGTCCAAAAGTCCGTTCTATACGTCTGTGTCTCTTTTGCTGTCTCGCATACAGGGTCATCGTTACCATCTTTCTAAATTCCGTATATATGTGTCAGTATACTGTATTGGTGTTTTTCTTTCTGGCTTACTTCAATTTTTACACAGAAGATTGGAGAAAAAAATGAGTAATACAGGCCATATTAAATCAGGAAGACATTCACATTTATATCACTTTATACCATATTTTACTGATATAATTAAGTTATATTCTGCCTGTAGTTAAAGTTATGTGTTGAACAGATGGTAAAAATTTTATTTAAAATATATTTTTTAAGTTGCCAGGGTGTTTTTTTCCTTCATTGAACATGACTTCAGTGTTTTTATTATCAGCCAATAAGTTAGGAGATGGCAACCCACTCCAGTATTCTTGTCTGGGAAATCCTATGGACAGAGGAGCCTGGCAGGCTATAGTCCATGGGGTCGCAAAGAGTCAGACACGACTGAGTGACTAACACACACAGTAAGTTAGGGCATTCCCACTTACTATAGTTGTTTCTGCCATCACCTTATTCGTCCCACTATTCATACCTGAACTGTGATTCAGTAGTTTTGATTATATCCTCAGTGTCTATGCAGCACCTGCTAAATATTCAAATAAGCTGTGATTAAAATAATAAAAATTTTAAGTCATAATGGTAATTTATTGTGAATAATTTTATGTATTTCCTTAAAATTTTTAATAGTATTTTAATTATTTACTTTATATTAAGCATAATAATCTATCAATGGAAAATAGATATATTTAATATATTTGTACCTAATAGCATTTAATACTGAGAGTATTTCCATATTTGAATCAAAATTAAGGTTAATATGTTTACTAGCTTTAAGAAAAATAATATTGTCTCTATATCCTAGCAGTGTTTAAGATGCTTTTGTCCGTGGTCTTTATCACATTTATAGAGATCTCACAAAGCTTTGTTAGTCTCTTTTTGAGAGATGCAAAGAAGCTAATTAAATCTTTTTGTGCTCTTCGGACTGGTCATTGTCTTATGAGTAGTGTTCAGATGTCAGTAAATATTGAGACGTGCCTCAATAAAAGATCTACCATGTGAAAGATTCTTGGGTATAAAGTAAATATGGGATGTAGTATGAATAGATTGTGAAAGGAACTATTTTCTGATTAGTTTTCTGCCCTATCTGTGAATAGGAAACAAGGTTTACTTGTGTTTTTCCAAGTATTTATGATTGTTGCAATTATATAACTTCTCTGAAGACTATAGAATATTAGTTTTTACTCTGACAATTCAAAGGCTTGCCTCTTTCAATTTATGTCTTTTCCAATTTAGTTCATATTTTAAGTTCTCTAGAACAGAAATAGCATTTCACTTCAATTGAGATCTTTAAATCAAAGTGAATGCCATTAAGCAGTCTTTCTTATTGAAGTAGGTATAATCTAATAGGGAAGATTTGTTTAACAGTTTAGACTTCTTTTTAACTTGTATAGAAGTCTCAATTTTCTGGCAGTGTAATTTTGTTTTAAAACAAAGGGTAAGTGTGAGCCTCAGATTTTTAAAATCAGATTTGTTAGATGACTTGAAGGCAAGAGAATCATTAAATCGTCTTTGCTTGGTAATTCTATATGAAAATATTTCTTGTGGATACCTTGCCCTCTCAGGCTAGAAATAAGCCTTGAATTTTTGTTGCTTCCAAAGCATAATGTGGGTTTGACAAACTTATATTACCATTTATCCTGTTTAATAGTTTTAAATTTCAAACCTCTTTATAATGGTTTCCAGTTAGGAAGCATATTTGATGTTTGTTGTGTTAGATCTTCCTTTTGCTTCCCCCCCTTTTTTTTTTTTTTGAATCAGCATGAAGATAAACATACATAATAGATTTTTTTAAATCCTTACAAGGTATATTATTACATTTTTTTTGTTTGTATTCTTTGGAGCTTAATAAGTATTTCCAGAATCTTTTATTTATTATTTGAAATGAAATATGTTAAATAGAAATCAGTTTCTTAACCCTGTGACTTTGTATTTCATTTTGAAAATGTTGATGTGTTTAGGTGTATAATCAAATACCACAGAAACAAATGGAGATTTGAGGATGATGAATTGATAACTAGGTATTTTTGTAGTGAGATTTTAAGATCAGTTACTGTTGTCCTTATAAAAGTCTAATACAGTCACTCAGCTGTTAAAAACCTAATCCTCTATTTAAAAAAATATACAAAAACAAATTGTCTATCTTTCTGCCTGATCTCTTCTCAAGTACTAACACAATGGAAACAGTGGGTGATCTGTCAATGTGTTTGGTTTGTCAATGATGGTTTTGTATAAATATTGGGAGGGTAAGAAATAAAATTCACACAGTAAAATATGATTTCGTCTGCCTTTTCTCTGCAGCTCCATGGCTCATGCTGCGGTGTGAAATTCTCATTTTACACACTTTGCAGGCGGAGCACATGAATTATGCATTGAGCAAGAAAAATCTCCTGCCTCAAGTCCTATATGCATTTACCCAGGTTCTGTCTCTATTACCAAGATGAATTGCAAATGGAGAAATGTTTGATGGAATGGGGCTCTTAACTTCTTTGTTTAGAATTCAGATTTTTATTTTTAAAGTAGATCCGTTAAGTATGAAAATGTTTTGAACTTACTATGGATTTTTTTAAATGAGAAATGAAAAATAAGAGAGGAATGCCAAACACATCACGATGCTTTTTACAGCCTTGATTCGGAATGCAAGGCTTTTTCAATTCAGTAGAAATGACCGTTATCTATTGCTAATGTTGTATTTCAGTCACCAGTTATTTGCTGTACTCAGAAAGTCAATGAAATTCTGTCCTTTTGAGAGCCCTTTTTTCTTTTTCTTTTAAGCTTCTAATAAGAGATTATGCCAATTCCACATGCAGTTCTGTCCTGTGTTATATGTGACCTGATGTGTGTTTAATAGATATTGTTACACACTCTTAGCTGTGAAGTAGAAAATAAGGTATATAGACCTGCCTCCAGATTTAACTTTGTCCTGATTTGATAGGTGTCTAATTTTTCAGGTGGGGAGGTTACAGTTCCATAAAGACAGCCATGCACCATTGTAGGTTATAGGAAGCTACACCCATTGTGCTCAGCATGGCATTTTGATAAAGTCACATGGTGATAAGCTTTTGGTTTTATGTTCTTTCTTCACAGGAATGTTATTCTTGTTGAGATGGCATATTCATTCTGAATGTGTTTTTGTTACCTGTAACTTTCACATTTCAGCTTCAGAACTAACATTTCTTTTTATTTTTCTTCCTCCAGTCCTAGAAATTGTTGTTTATTTCAGGTGTGGAGAGAAGGACACATATTGCTTGTTTTGTTTTTAAATAATGAAAGAAAATTAAAACCCACCTAGATGATTTGGAGTTTTCAGTGGCATAAATAAATATTTTGAAGAAAATCAGTGCTGATGTTTCCAGCTAGTATTTTAATATATATTATTGTGTGATCCTTGAAAATAATTTTTCTGAGTATTGGCGGAAGGGGGGGAAAAAAACAGGATTTAAATCGTTTTAAAATGTTACCGGATATGTTATGTGATATATTGCTCTTGTTCATGTATGTTCACTACTATAAGAGCTCTAACACTGTACAGACTTTAAATGTCAGTAAAGTACCTTTTGCTTTAGTGATACCTTTCTGTAGTTAAAGGACTACTTCAAAAATATTTGTAGTTACTTACATTAGCAATAAGATAAAAACTCCTTTGGTGGATTATAAGTCATCTGAAGGCAGGTACTAGACTGTGTCTGTCTTGGTTGTGTTACTTCCATTGCTTAGCACAGAATCTATTAAAAATTCTATACATATGTATGAATCAATGAATGACTGAATAGGTGTACAACAACATTTTGTCATAAGCTTAAGTTTTGGCCTTCAACTTGTGAAGGTTTATTGTAAAAAAAAGTATAAAGTTAGGTAATGATGGCCCAAATAAATCTGTTTAATACCCTAATCCTTGTTGGTCTTTAATTGTTTATACTTCTACTCAGTACTGTGCCTTTTTTTTTTTTCATGGTTACACATCTTTTCTGAATCTCTAAACAAACTGTGACTACCTTGAGGCTTAGGAATCTATAATCTACAGGTATCCACATTTCAAAACTATAATAGACTGAATAAGCAAATTTGAGGTGGGAGAAGCCCTAATTATGTATAGAAATATTGGAATACTTTACCCTCCCCAAAGGAAAATAGAAAAGAAAGTAAATTAATTCTTTGCAACCCTAAAGAGCAAGAGCCTGAAAATATTTATGGTTTTTAATTAATAGCTTTGGCAAAAGAAGTCTAATGCAAAACAGTGTTGAAATGTAACGTTCCTAGTACAGTGCCTGTTACAGACTGCCTCTCAAAAGAGCTGAGCTATCCCAAGCCCAGAGCTAACCATGTATTGTTTAAGCATTTCTTTTTCTTAAATCAACTTGTTTTAAAATTATTTTTGAGAATATTTGTATACTTTCTACCAAAGAGTCACATTAGATTTTTATGTTAGCAAAAAGTTGTCAGAATATAAAATAATTATTTACTTTAAGTTTCCTGCTGAAGGTCCTTTATAATCTCTAAGTAAAAAATATATTTAAAGTTTGCAAGGTGAAGAAGAAATATCATGCGCTAACTGAAATTTTGATTCAAAAAAGCATTTCATATAACCATATAAAAACTTAATTTGATTTCTTTCTGGAAGACTAAGCAAAGGGGAAAAATGTTTTTTTTGAAATGTTAAGGACTATGTCATAGATTTTTAAGATAGAATATGCAATAAATAAAATATTTATTATTTTATAGGAGAAAGAAAAAAAGACAAAGCAAGATAGAAATCCTCTTACCAAAGATGTTTCACTTCTAGATCTAGATGATTGTAAGTATTGAAATTTAAATCTTTTAATCTGTGCTTAGCAGTAATATTTTTCATTTTTATAGTACCTTTCATTTACATGTCTCAAAATAATCAACATCTATTACAAAAGATTTATAGATATAAATAGACAAGAAAATATCAAAAATTATTTCTATTAGTATTTTTTCCCATCTGTTCTGTATATCAGTTAGTTTTGTATCACCTAAATAAGTATAATTGGTCAAATAAAATGCATCAAATTCATTTTAAGCTGTTTGGTTTAAGTGAATAATTATCCATATCTCACAACTTCTACATTGTTAAATGTTGACTATGGGGATCAAGATATCTAACTTAAGGATATAGGGAATTAGGGATGTAATTGGAAATGTAAAGGACATCACTGTTTCCTACTTACCACACTTGGGGTGTGAACAGAAATAAGCACAAACCTTTTGGAATACAGTAAAATTTATATCTATCAATATTTTAACTGCAAAAACTCTTTGTGCACCAAATTTACTTCTAAGAAGTTAGAATCCTTTACAAAGACGTGTATTCATCTTCCTTTAAAGTCTCCTGAATTGTGAGAAAGACAGGAGAACTAACTTTGTGGGCAGGTAGGTTTCGCACTAGAGGAAGAGTAACAGTAAGTGAGGTTTCTGAATATCACACTGCTGTCATTCTGCAGTATAGTTTTCCTGTGCCAGGTGTGAGTTATGCATTTATGTCATACTGTCATAGAACTTTTCTATATATGTTGTTTACCTTGGCCTATTTCTAATAGTCATAGCAAATCCTTACTGTAGAGAAATTAAAATATATAATACTGAAAAATACATAACAGAGAAACTAAAAATAAAATTGGAACCAAATTTGAATAATTTCTCACTTACTGGCAAAGATTTTAAAGTTTACATCATTTCTTACCTCTTGGCTAAGATTTTTAAAGCAACATCCAATATTGTTAAGGTTTGGAGAAGCAGATACCATACATATGTTTTTCATAGGCATATAAATAAGTGCAGTTTTTTGAGGTCATTTGAGCAATGTCTGTCAAGATATTAAATTCCACACACCTTTTGACCTAGGATTTCTTTTCTAGGAATTTATCCTGTAGATAAACTGGCAAAATCAGATTCTTATTCCATCCTTGTTTTAGACTCTGTAACCTAGTGGCTTAATTTTACACTTAACGTCCATATTCCTTGAGTGCTCTGACTCCTGCCTACCTGTTATCCACACTGTTCCTCTGCATTTCTGAAATATGCCAGACTCCTTCCTGCCAAGGGCCTTTGTTCTACTGTTTGCCTTGCTAAGAACACCTCTTCCTGATGTTCTCCTGATGGCAAGCCGCTGTTTATCTTTCAGATCTCAGCTTAAAGATCACCTTCTCTTACATACTTATGGAATTATTCTTGATGGTCTTCATGACATTTTTCACTATCTGAAGTTATCTTAAATATTTTTTTGTATTGTTTATTGTCCGTCTTGCTCACTGTTATTCTTTGCACCTAGAACAACATCTGGGAGACAGTGGGAACCCAGTAACTATTTGTTGAATTAATAAAATGTACAAAGGTATATAGAAATTTCACTGCGGCATTATTTTTACAGCCCAGTTCTGAAAATAAATGTCTACCAATAATGTGATATAACAATTAAGAAAAGTGAAGCACCTTTTTAATATGCTAGTTTATGTTATTATATATATGAAACATTGTAAGTTCGAACAGATACATGTTATGACTCCTCTGTAAAAAAAAGTAAAAGAAGAACTATATCCTGCAGACAAATACAAATATGATTATACATTGTATATTTCTGGAAGGCTACAGAAGATATACTTAACAATGTTAGCTCCTATCCCTATGGGATGTAAGAATGACCTAGAGACAGATGGTGGGGGGGGACTTATGTTGTATCTCTCTGAGACAATGAATGTTTTACATTTATGTGTAAAGTTTTAAGTTTTAAACTATAAAAGAACAACAGTCAGACCTTTAAAAAGGAATTAAGAGTCACTGTTACAAGGTACTAGAGTGTACTCATTCCTTTTCTCCTTACATTTGACTGGATTTTCTGGC
This sequence comes from Budorcas taxicolor, assembly GCF_023091745.1. Taxonomy (NCBI): domain Eukaryota; kingdom Metazoa; phylum Chordata; class Mammalia; order Artiodactyla; family Bovidae; genus Budorcas; species Budorcas taxicolor. Next base: position 9,414,829 of record NC_068919.1, on the reverse strand, counting down.
AGCTAAGGAGAAAAGAGAAACCTATAAAATGATACAATTTCTATTACTGCTTTTTAAAGCTTTTTAAAAAGTATATAGAAATAAAGATTTTCTTAAATACTGAGTTTTAAGAATTTAAATGTAAGTTTTTTTTTTTTTAAGGGAAATTTCATCCCAAGTTGCATTTAACTCAACCTAGGATCTATTTCTGTTTGTTTTTAATACCCAGTAATTATTCATTAAAAAATTTTTATATATTAAAAGTTTTACTGAGATTTTGAAGCATAACTTTGATCAGAAGAACAACTGTCTAATTATTAAATATACTTTAGTAAAGAAAGTGTTTTGTAGAAGGTTTTGAAAAGAAAATGGGTTAGGATTTTAACAAATCAGTTCAGCATCTTTTCATAGGCAAATCCTTTTTCCTCCAAATTGGAGATTTGAGATTGTTTTATTATTTACCTCTTTCTTTCTTTATCATTCACATTTCTTTCTTTACCATAAATATTCCTGAACAACTTTTTAGACTGTAAGGTTATCCTTTATACTGTAAGTTTACTATTGTTGGAAATAAAACTTATTATTTAATTAACTATTGTTTCCATTTCTTGCTGTCTTAATCAGTGAAGCTGTATGCATCTTTGTAAGTATGTTATTGCATTGTCTCCATGACTATATCCTTAAGATAAATTCCCAGAAATAGAATTACCAGGACAAAAGCTATGAAGAATTCTACTGTCTAAAATTGCCTTCCACAGAGTTGGTACCAACTTACACAGTAGTATTATGAGAGTGCCAGATTCCCTTTACCCTGCTTTATCAGTGCTGGGTTTTGTATTTAAAAATTGACTTTGCCAGTTTGATAGGTGGAAATGGTATCTCATTTTAATTTGTATGCCTTAAAAAAAAAAAGAACTATAGAGTCGTTTTATTTCTTACTCATTAATTCACCATAGTCAGCTGCCTGCAGAATCCTATTTAGGATAAACTTTCAGTGCCAGCTTCCATCTTGCCAGACCTATAAACAGATGTGTAATCATTTCTTTAATGCCAGAACCTCAGTCTTCTGAAATGATACTAAAAGCTTATATGTTTTCCTGTAAGAGTCAGGCTTACCTGTAGTGTGAATTGTTCTTCTCTGTGTTTGGCCAAGCTGTGATTAAAATCAGAGGCTATTTCATACTCAGTTTTTTATTTCTTACGTGGTCATCTAATATTTTGGATTGGTTGGATAGACAAACAAATGGACAAACATGCGCTTAGAGCCCACTGGAAAAGTTACATGTTGCATGGAAAGGCAGCACATTTTGATTCAAATTAGAAGAACCAATTTCTAGTCCTATGGTGGTTCTTCCATTCACTTGTTTTATGATCTTGCAAGTTTTAATCTCCATGTGCTTCGTTTTACACTGTCTTTATATCAGTGCCCCTTCTGCCTATTCATACCATTATCTTACTTCAGTCCTCATCATATCGTGCCTAAACTATCGTAAATTCTTCCTCACTGCCAACCTGAGTGCTCTTTACGTTTCTTCAGTCTGTCTCTTCCCCTAGCCTCTGACTAATTATTATGCAGTACCATATATCTTACTACTCCTCTTTCTGGTAGATTTTAATAGTTCTCTTTGATTTGTAGGATAAATCCAATCCCCTGAGCTTTTCATTCCCACCTCTCAGCCTTTGTTTACATCATCTCATTCAGTAACTAACCAGCTTCTTCCTTTCCTCTTAATTTGAATTCTACCCTTAATTTAAAACCGAGCTTCATTCCCTCCTACTCACCAAACCTTCTCTTACCACTCTATCCCCATTGATCCTTTTTTTGCAGTTCCCTATGGCACTTGCTAATTGTTAGTGGTTTTTGACATACGTCTAAGGAAGCGTGGAGGTGCTATAGCTGTGCTTCACACTAAGAACACACTCCTTTAAGAGTGCAGGGGAGCAGCTGAGGGGCTCCACTCCCTCCTCCACCCAGCCTCCATGCTGCTTTTTCTCTTGGGCATGTTGAGATTTTCAGATTTCCTTTTTGAAACTTTTCTTCTTTTGGCAATATCATTTATGCACTGTATTGTTACTTTTTTTTGTCTTCAAGCATGTATATCTTTTTTTCTCAGTTGGGTTTTAAGTTTCTTGAAGTCAGGGACCATATCTTGAACTTCTTTGTCTCTCATTTGCTCCATTGTTCAAAAAATATTTAATGATGATTTTATGAATTAATATTTGTTCTACCTAATTTACAAGATATTGTGAGACTAAAGTGAGAAAAAGATGCTTGAAAAGTGATGCCACATGAAGTAAATGTTACTTACTTTATAGTGTTGCGGTAGAGTGAGAACTTGTTGGAAGCTAAAACTTTTTCCACATTTAAATTTATTTCATTCAACAAACAGTTCAACAATGACTAAGTACTGAAAACTAATGTGTCCGAGTCCACTCACACAGACCAGGAGAAGTGAAAGCATCTAAAGACACACATTCGTATTACAAGAGAAGTATAGTTGTTGAAGTGTATCCTAGTATACCAGTAGAACAAAGAAGACACAAAACTGTGTTTCAGGGAGCCTAGTTGTGCCTCCCCCCTCAGTGACATCTTAATGGAGACAGATGGCAAGGCGAGCAAGCCAGAGAAGGACATTTAGGCACAGGGAGTAGAATATACAAGGCTCAGAACATGAGACAAGATCTTGGAAACGTACCTGGTGGAGCTAAGACGTAGGGACGACTGGTGAGATTGGAGCTAAGCTAGGCCTGCCTAATATGCTGGCCACTGGCCACATGTAGCTGCTTAAGTTTAATTAGATTTTAAAATGCAGTTCTTTGATCACACTAGCCACATTTCAGGAGTGCAACTGGTATACAGGCTAATGGCCGTCATGTTGGCCATTACAGAACGTTTCCATCATCTCAGAAAGTTCTATCGGGCAGTGCAGAGCTAGATCATAGAAGACCTTGTGCATTTAAATAAGGAATTGGACTTTATTTTTGTACATAATTGTAAATCTTTGAAGAGTTTTAAGCATGACAGTGACGTGATCAAATTTGGGTTTAAAAAAGATTTCCAAATTTTTTTATTGATAGAATCAAATATTTCTATCTAGCTCATAGCTTTTGCTGACAAAGTATAACTAGAAGTGAATTAGGTAGTCTGGGCCCCTTATAATTATTACAGTGGAGAATAAAATAGAGAAAAGATTTAATAAACACTCTTTTAAGGCTTATAACACAACTGGAAGACTCTTGAGAGCTGTTGTTATCCTTTACATTAGTCTGAAAAAATGTTCCTTTACGTTTTTCTTTTGGTTAAGTTACTGGGTGATTAATGTTAGTGATAATGTTAGGAGATTAAAATTTTCAAAAAGTCTCACTCAAGGGATTTATATTCTTATTTTGTTACAGGATTTGTCATTATGTTTTGAAAGCTAAGACTGATAACTGCCATGACTTGATAATAGCTTGACTAAATCAAGGTGTTAAATAGGAGTGTCATAGACTTATTAATCAAGGAATTTAATTAGATTTACCAGCAAAATAAAAATGTTGCTTTTAGTGATGTGAATTAAATTTTCATGCACGTGTGCTAATTTGGCCCTTTACTTACAGTCAACCTGGTGTCCTCTCCAGTTGCGCTTCCCACCCCAGCTCTTTCTCCAAGCCTGATAGCTGATCTTGAAGGTTTAAACTTGTCAGCTACTTCATCAGTCATTAGCGTAAGTAATTTTCAAAATGTATTAGCTCAGTTTTCAAATGACGCCATTGCATCTTTTTTTATTAAAATACAAATAATTAGATTCTTAGCCTCAAACAGTTCTTCCTCTTAACAAATGTATTTCAAGTGTAACCTTTTAATTTTGTAAATATATTTTTAATTAGCTCTATCCAAACCATTGTTGTCTCAATTTCTCCTTGTTATCCACACTTACTTACCATGTGTACATTTTTCTCTGGTACTGTTATGTATCTCTAACTTATGAAAGTTCTTTGCCACATTGCATTAGTTTACATACATAGATTCTGTCTTGAAGAATTGTTTTCTACGTGAAGAGACTCCCATTCTCATCATCATTCTATGCCTACCGCACTATTCCTTTACCATAGGCTACTAAAACTGCCTGTTTTTATTTAAAAACTCAAGATTGTATTTCTTTTTACATTATCTTTTTATCTGTTTGCATTATATATGTACATGCCTTAATGTCTCTAAGAAAATTCTTTAATATTATTTGTGGGGACTGACTTGGCAGCAAGGCAGGAGACTTACCTATCTCAAAATAATGCCAAAGCTGTCAGCCTGTCAGAGTATCTGAAACTACAGTAACTTTTTCTGTGTTAGCATGTTATATCCACTAACCTTTCACTCTAAATCAGGCGTGCTACGTAAGATGTGTAATCTGTTGATATGCTTGACCGCCTATTAATTTATTGTTGGAAATCTGACAAACTAAGCAATAGCACAGCAAGTTCTGATGGGCACACGGGTAGCTTGAAAAGATCTGCTGTACCAGTGGTTGCCAGGGCTAGCAGGGTACACGATTGGTGATTTGAGCTGCCAGAACACACAGAACTGCTTCTGCCAGAGATGAGAGAAAAGTACCTAATTCTTATACAGTGCTACCAACAAATCTCCTCTTCAAAGCAAACGTGATATCAGGGCTGTGCAATGAAACACCCAAAAGAGCTCCATGCATTTCCCTTTAGCACTGGTCAACTCAGAAAATACAGGCGAAAACTCCTAAGTGTATCATGTTGTTTTTCAGTTTGTAGAACCTGATTATCTCTTTATCACTCAGAAGTGAGTAAAGCAGTATTTGGGACTTTAGTTTGTCCTTGTTGCTAAAAGGACAAGGCACATTAGAAGAGATGAGGGGAAAGCGGATAATTATTTCATTTAAGTAATAAATATTTATTAAGCATCTGTAGTAGGCTGTAAGGAGAAAGTAGTCATCAAAAAATCTGTAGTGAAGCACAGTAAGTTTTTGAGGCAAAGGGAGCACCCTAAAAACTTGGGAGGCAATAAGGTGGTAGATGAATAACTTGGGTTTGATATCAGATGACCAAAAAGCAAATCCCTGCCTTGCCACACTAGCTATGTGACCTTAGGCAAATTAGTAAGTAGCTTCTCTGCACCTAAGTTTCCTATGAAGATAATATCTACTTCACAGGTTCTTGCCAGATTAATGAGATAATAAATGTGAAGCTCTTAGAACAGTGACTGGCACATTGTCATCACTCAATAAATATTAGCTAATATTTTTGGAAGTGGTATAATACATGATAATGGACCCTGAGTAGACTCACACTTTATTAGCTGTAAGAAGAATGCAGTTGAAATTAGAAAAGCTTGTAGTAAATTTTCACTTATCACAAAGTAATTGAAGGACTCATCTTTTTATACTAAAGAAAATATTTATTGAGATGGTCTCTTCAAAAGCACTCTATCCAAAGAGTATGGCAAAAAAAAAAGAACTACCAAGTGAAGCAGGATCACAGCCTTCATCCCCAAAAGCTAACCAAATGGTCAACCAAGTAATCGTAGCAAGAATGGCAATCAGAAATTCACCAGCAACAAGCCAATAAAGAAACCAATAGAACTTTAAACAAAGAGAAAAGTAGAGCCTTGAGAAGTAGAACCTATGGAAATAAGTTGAGCTCCTGATGCAGAATATCATGGCTCCTGATCTCACGTTCAGGCCTCGAAACAGTGCTTTAGAAAGCTGAATGAACCAAAGCATAAGTTTTCTCATTAGGTGTACAAATTTAGAAAGAAATAGACTAAAGACATCAAAGGAAATACTCAAAGACTAGTCCTCAAAAATTAAAAACCCCAATAATGGTATGGGACCTCAACAAATGCAAGGGTCTCTTGGGTCTCTTGAATCCTAAAATAAAATTCATGGATGAGTACATCCTTAATTTAAAAATCAACACGTTACCCCAATTCAATAGAAAGAAAAAAGTACTTTCTAATAAACAGTACAGTGATTGATAAATGTTTGACCATGACTACATTAGAAATGTAGTGAAGTAGTGAAATGATGCCAGCAACTCTAAATGCAAACTGATAAACTATATGATTGTATTAGCACCCCAAATGCCATGAGTTGTGGTGTAACATGATTTTCCAAAACATTGAATGGTTTTTCTGATAGTTATTCCTGGAAAATTGATTATTTTAAAACCTTGCAATGTGGGCGCCCTCCCCGCCCCCCGCCATGAAAGACTACTTTGTACTGGTACGAAAAGTATTCTAGGACCAGGTGATTTTTAAACAGAGTTTCACGTTATGAATGCCCAGCAAGACAGGTGAAAGTTGTGGGGAATGTGGTGTAATCTTTATTGGATGAATCTTCCCTGGATTAATCCATAAAGCGGATGAGGGACGCAGTAAAACAGGGTTATACACTTCTCCACTGATGTCGGTCTAAACCGTCATTCTGGATGGCAGTTTGAGCATCTGTGTATAGAATCATCAAAATATGCATGTTGTTTGACACAGTAATCTTGTGAGAGTGAAAGTGTTAGCCAGTCATTCGTGTCCGACTCTGCAGTCACATGGACTGTAGCCCACCAGCTCCTCTCTCCAAGGAATTCTTCAGGCAAGAATACTGGCATGGGTAGCCATTCCCTTTTCCAGGGAATCTTCCTGACCCAGAGATTGAACCCAGGTTTCCTGCACTGCAGATGGATTCTTTACCAAGCCACAAGGGAAACCCAGTAATCTTACGTGTGGGTTTTTCTTCTAAGGAAATAATGAGAAATACAAAGATTTATGTGCATGGTTATTTATAACCACAGTGCCTGGTGATAGGAGAATGATGGTTGCATCAAGTATGGCAGAGTCAAATTAAAGAATGTTGTATAGCCTTAATAAAAGTGGTTTTATAAATCTTTGAATGAGATAAAAAAAATGTGGCATAAAATTAAGTGATGAGTGCGTGAGTGAGTGAAGTTGCTCAGTTGTGTCCGACTCTTTGCGACCCCATGGACTGTAGCCTATCAGGCTCCTCCATCCATGGGATTTTCCAGGCAAGAGTGCTGGAGTGGATTGCCATTTCCTTCTCCAGGGGATCTTCCCAACCCAGGAATCGAACCCAGGTCTCCCACATTGCAGGCAGACGCTTTACTGTCTGAGCCACCAGGGAAACCCCATTCATATACATGCTTACCGTGCCTATTACAAAATGAGTGCTTTCTGGGTAATATATATATATATAACTCCTTGCCTAGAGAAACTCTGGAAAATACTACATGTAATAGCATTTTCTTCCTTCATTCTCCTTACATTTAAAAAATAGTGTGAGCATAGCATTTTATAAAGTTGAGGTAAAATACAGAATATTTTATATTAACAATATAAATAACAAATATTTTATATTAACAATATAAATAATAAATATTGTTAATTTAAATTAACAATATAAAATGTTATGTATTTTACCTCAACTTTATAAAATGCTATACTCACACTATTTTTTAAATGTAAGGAGAATGAAGGAAGAAAATGCTATTACATGTAGTATTTTCCAGAGTTTCTCTAGGCAAGAAGTAATATATATATATTACCCAAAAAGCACTCATTTTGTAATAGGCATGGTAAGCATGTATATGAATGACTAGGATGCCATTTTATCGACACCTAATGTTTGTCTTTCTGAATCAACATCAGAAATTATATTAAGCAAGTAATTCGGTTTTCCCACCTCTAAAATAAAAGCAAAGTAGATCTCCGTGTTTCCTTTTAACTCTAGCATTCTGTGAATCTGTGGAATTTTGAAGCAAACCAGTTAATTATACTGGGATGATTTGAGTGTTTGTGAAAATAAATGGATGAAACACTTCGTAGCTTATATGGTGACTTCTGTTTCATCAGCTCAGTTCAGTAGCTCTGTCATGTCAGACTCTTTGTGACCCCACAGACTGCAGCACACCAAGCGTCCCTGTCCATCACCAACTCCCAGAGCTGGCTCAAACTCACGTGCATCAGGTCGGTGATGCCATCCAACCATCTCATCCTCTGTTGTCCCCTTCTTCCACCTTCAATCTTTCCCAGCATCAGGGTCTTTTCAAATGACATCATTCTTCGCATCAGGTGGCCAAAGTATTGGCGTTTCAGCTTCAGCATCAGTCCTCCCAATGAATATTCAGGACTGATCTCCTTTAGGATGAACTGGTTGGATCTCCTTGCAGTCCAAGGGACTCTCCAGAGTCTTCCCCAAGACCACAGTTCAAAAGCATCAATTCTTCGGCGCTCAGCTTTCTTTTTGGTCCAGCTCTCACATCCATACATGACTACTGGAAAAACCGTAGCCTTGACTAGATGGACCTTTATCAGCACAGTAATGTCTCTGCTTTTTAATATGCTGTTTAGGTTGGTCATAGCTTTTCTTCCAAGGAGCAAGTGTCTTTTAATTTCACGGCTGCACGATCTGGAGTGATTTTGGAGCCCAAGAAAATAAAACTCTCACTGTTTCCATTGTTTCCCCATCTATTTGCCATGAAGTGATGGGACTAGAAGCCATGATCTTAGTTTTTTGAATGCTGAGTTTTAAGCCAACTTTTTCACTCTGCTCTTTCACTTTCATCTAGGTCTTTAAGGTCTTTTTTTGTATCAGTCTTCTGTGTATTCTTGCCACATTTTCTTAAAATCTTCTGCTTCTGTTAGGTCTGTACTATTTCTGTCCTTTATTATGCCAGTCTTTGCATGAAATGTTCCAGTGGTATCTCTGATTTTCTTGAAGAGATCTCTAGTCTTTCCCATTCTATTGTTTTCCTCTATTTCTTTGCATTGATCACTGAGGAAGGCTTTCTTGTTTCCCCTTGCTATTCTTTAGAACTCCACATTCAGATGGGTATATCTTTCCTTTTCTTTTTGCCTTTCGCTTCTGTTCTTTTCTCAGTGATTTGTAAGGCCTCCTCAGACAATCATTTTGCCTTTTTACATTTCTTTTTCTTGGGGATGGTCTTGATCACTGCCTCCTGTACAATGTCACAAACCTCTGTCCAAAGTTCTTCAGGCACTGTCTATCACATTTAATCCCCTGAATCTCTTTGTCACTTCCAGTGTGTAATTATAAGTGATTTAATGTAGGTCATACCTGAATGGTCTAGTGGTTTTCCCTACTTTCTTCATTTTGCAATAAGGAATTCATGATCTGAGCCACAGTCAGCTCCTGGTCGTCTTTTTGCTAACCATATAGAGCTTCTCCGTCTTTAGCTACAAAGAATATAATCAGTCTTATTTTGGTATTGCCTATCTGGTGTTGTCCGTGTGTAGAGTCATCTCTTGTGTTGTTGGAAGAGGGTATTTGCTATGATCAGTGCATTCTTTTGGCAAAACTCTGTTAGCCTTTGCCCTGCTTCATTTTGTACTCCAAAGCCAAACCTGCCTATTACTCGAGATATCTCTTGACTTCCTACTTTGGCATTCTAGTACACTATGATGAAAAGCGAATCTTTTTTTGGTGTTAGTTCCAGAAGGCCATGTAGGTCATCATATTCTCTGTCATATGTGATTTTTATTTCAGTGAGTTTTTATTTTCTTATTGTACTAAGCATACAGCTTAGTACAGTATGGATAAGTTTTATTTTTTGAAATTTCCAAAATATTTACAATGAAATCCAAAGAACAGTTCCTTTTTCACACTAAAGTGAAAGTTGCTCAGTCGTGTCCAACTCTTTGCGACCAAGGACTGTCTAGTCCATGGAATTCTCCAGACCAGAATACTGGAGTGGGTAGACTTTTCCTTCTCCAGCAGATCTTCCCAACCCAAGAATCAAACCAGCTTCTGCCATATTGCAGGTGGATTCTTTACCAGCTGAACTAGTAAAGATTGTGTATAAACAAAGTGTTTATTTCAGTCTTCCATGAGACTGATTGGTAGTTGGCCCAGAGATGGTCAAAAAGGAACATTTTGGTGCTTGCGAGAGTATTTCAGATAATCACGATGGTGTGATCACTCACCTGGAGCCAGACATCCTGCAGTGCAAAGTCAAGTGGGCCTTAGGAAGCATCACTATGAACAAAGCTAGTGGAGGTGATGGAATTGCAGTGGAGCTATTTCAGTTCCTAAAAGATGATGCTGTGAAAGTGCTGCACTCAATATGCCAGCAAATTTGGAAAATTCAGCAGTGGCCACAGGACTGGAAAAGGTCAGTTTTCATTCCAATCCCAAAGAAAGGCAGTGCCAAAGAATGCTCAAACTACCGCACAATTGCACTTATCTCACATGCTAGCAAAATAATGCTCAAACTTCTCCAAGCCAGGCTTTAGCAATGCGTGAACCATGAACTTTGAGATGTTCAAGCTGGTTTTAGAAAAGGAAGAGGAACCAGAGATCTAATTGCCAACATCCGCTGGATCATCAAAAAAGCAAAAGAGTTCTAGAAAAACATCTACTTCTGCTTTATTGACTATGCCAAAGCCTTTGACTGTGTGGATCACAACAAACTGTGGAAAATTCTTCAAGAGATGGGAATACCAGATCACCTGATCTGCCTCCTGAGAAATTTGTATGCAGGTCAAGAAGCAACAGTTAGAGCTAAACATGTAACAATAGACTGGTTCCATGTAGGAAAAGGAGTACATCAAGGCTGTATGTTGTCACCCTGCTTATTTAACTTCTATACAGAGAAAATCGTGGGTAGATGAAGCACAAGCTGGAATCAAGATTGCTGGGAGAAGGATCAATAACCTCAGATGTGCAGATGACACCACACTTATGGCAGAAAGTGAAGAGGAACTAAAAAGCCTCTTGATGAAAGTGAAAAGGAACTAAAAAGCCTCTTGATGAAAGTGAAAGAGGAGAGTGAAAAAGTTGGCTTAATAGACATTTCTCCAAAGAAGACATACAAATGGCTAACAAACACATGAAAAGATGCTCAGCATCACTCATTATCAGAGAAATGCAAATCAAAACCACAGTGAGGTACCATTTCACGCCAGTCAGAATGTCTACGATCCAAAAGTCTACAAGCAATAAATGCTGGAGAGGGTGTGGAGAAAAGGGAACCCTCTTACACTGTTGGTGGGAATGCAAACTAGTACAGCCACTATGGAGAACAGTGTGGAGATTCCTTAAACAACTGGAAATAGAACTGCCTTATGACCCAGCAATCCCACTGCTGGGCATACACACTGAGGAAACCAGAATTGAAAGAGACACATGTACCCCAATGTTCATCGCAGCACTGTTTATAATAGCCAAGACACGGAAGCAACCTAGATGTCCATCAGCAGATGAATGGATAAGAAAGCTGTGGTACATATACACAATGGAGTATTACTCAGCCATTAAAAAGAATACATTTGAATCAATTCTAATGAGGTGGATGAAACTGGAGCCGATTATACAGAGTCAAGTAAGCCAGAAAGAAAAATACCAATACAGTATACAAATGCATATATATGGAATTTAGAAAGATGGAAACAATGGCCCTGTATGTGAGACAGCAAAAGAGACACAGATGTATAGAACAGTCTTTTGGACTCTGTGGGAGAGGGCGAGGGTGGGGATGATTTGGGAGAATAGCATTGAAATGTATGATATCATATATGAAATGAATTGCTAGTCCAGGTTTGATGCATGATACTGGATGCTTGGGGCTGATGCACTGAGATGACCCAGAGGAATGGTACGGGGAGGGAGAAGGGAGGGGGGTTCAGGATGGGGAACACATGTATACCCGTGGTGGATTTATGTTGATGTATGGCAAAACCAACACAATATTGTAAAGTAAAAAAAAAATTAAAAAAATTTTAAAAAATTGGCTTAAAACTCAACGTTCAGAAAACTAAGGTCATGGCATCTGGTTCCATCTCTTCATGGCAGGTAGATGGGGAAACAATGAGAGACTTTATTTTGAGGGCTCCAAAATTACTGCAGATGGTGATTGCAGCCATGAAATTAAAAGACGCTTGCTCCTTGGAAGAAAAGTTATGATCAACCTAGATAGCATATTAAAAAGCAGAGACATTACTTGGTCAACAAAGGTCCATCTAGTCAAAGCTATGGTTTTTTTAATAGTCATATATGGATGTGAGAATTGGAGTATAAAGAAAGCTGAGCACCAAAGAATTGATTTTTAACTGTGGTGGTAGAGATCTTCAGAGTCCCTTGGACCGCAAGGAGATCCAACCAGTCCATCCTAAAGGAAATAAGTCCTGAATATTCATTGGAAGGACTGATGTTGAAGCTGAAACTCCAATACTTTGACCACTTGATGTGAAGAACTGACTCATTTGCAAAGACCGTGATGCTGGGAAAGATTGAAGGTGGGAGGAAAAGGGGACAACAGAGGATGAGATGGTTAGATGGCATCACAGACTCAATGGACATGAGTTTGAGTAAACTCTGGGAGTTAGTGATGGACAGTGAGGCCTGGCGTGCTGCAGTCTGTGGGGCACAAAGAGTCAGAAGCAACTGAGTGACTGAACTGAACTGAACTGAGAGTATATCAGTAAAGAAACTGAATTTTTAGTGAATTACTAGAAAAGTTTTTGGTTTTTTTTTTTACTATATTATTGTTAGGCTAAGAGTTTCTAAATTCTTATACCCTAGACCCCCCAAAGTCAGTAGTAGCAATCCTCAGAATATTAGTCCTCTGGAAAGGATGCGAAAAGAAGAGGAGGGATAAAGTTTGCATATTAAGAGTAAATGTGAAATAAAAACGAATTATTCCTGGTGGCTCAGACAGTAAAGAATCCGCCTGCAGTGCAGGAGACCTGGGTTCGATCCCTGGCTTGGGAAGAGGGATAGCAATTCATTCCAGTATTCTTGCCTGGAGAATTCCCATGGATAGATGAGCCTGGAGGGCTACACTCTATCGGGTCACTGAGAGTCGGGCACAGCTGAGTGACTAAGCAGAGCACAACACAAGTATGCATTGCTCACCTAGGTTATTAGAAATGTTGGAAAATTGGAGAAACAGTTGTTTAATGTGGCTAAAGCATAACGTAGAGGTTGGAATAACCAAGTCTGATGCTGGAGAATGTTGGTGACATACTCTCATGAGAAAATTATAGGAATGATTTCTTTCTTATATCTTGGTACATAGAGAAAAGTGATAATATGTGGCTCAGATATTAAAGAATTCGCCAGAGACCTGGGTTCAGTCCCTGAGTCGGGAAGGTCCCCTGAAGAAGGGAATGGTTATCCACTCCAGTATTCTTGCCTGGATAATTCCATGGTCAGAGGAGCCTAGCCGGCTATAGTCCATGGGATAGCAAAGAGTTGGACACGCCTGAGTGACTGACACACACACAGTATTTGTGTTGTGCTCTGGAGTAAACAGAGATGCTGCAGGAGATGGGGGGTACCCAGGCCTGGAGCTCCAGTTTTACAGGTAACACCTGACATTTCTGAGGTTAATGGCAGAGGCGGTAGCATAGCGTACCTCTGACCCATTTGTGGTACATTAGTGAGGAAGCGCTGACTTAGCTGCTGTAATATAACCAGTTTGATCCTCATGGATCACAGTCCCTAAGTGGAATTTAACTTAGGAGGCTGTGGGAAGGTTCATTAAGAAAAGCAATCTTTATAAAGGACAGCGGTAATATATTAAGGAGTAGTAAGTAATTCCAAGAACAGTCCATGAAAGAGAAACCAGGGTTGCAAAAAGGAAACGTCAGTTTGATACAATATGTTATTTGGAGTTAGCCCAACTTGATGTTACAGGCTTCCCTCCTGGCATGGTGGTAAAGAATCCACAATCCGCCTGCGAAAGCAAGAGACTGTAAGAGATGTTGGTTCGATCCCTGGGTGAGAAAGATACCCTGGAGAAGGAAATGGCAACCCACTCCAGTGTTCCTGCCTGGAAAATCCTGTGGACAGAGGAGCCTGGCAGGCTACAGTCCATGGGATCTCGAAGAGTCGGACACAGCTGAGTGACTAAGCACATGATGTTAGGCAGAGTCCTCCAGACTGCTAAGTTTGTCCAAGACTGCTGAGGCAGCTGCAAGTTGAAGGGTTTTCTCAAACTACCCTCAAGTATGATGATTTACCAGATCAATTCACACAACTCAGGAAAACCCTGTGTTTAGAGTTTTGCTGTGGCATGCTCATGCTCAATCGCATCAGCCGTGTCCGACTCTTTGCAACTGCATGGACCGTAGCACACCAGTCTCCTCTGTACGTGGGATTCTCAAGGCAGAAATAGTGGAGTGGGTTGCCATGCCCTCCTCCAGGGTATCTTCCCGACCCAAGGATCAAACCCGTGTCTCCTGCATTGGCAGGTGGGTTCTTTACCACTAGCGCCACCTGTAAGCAATAGGATAAAATTAGCATCAGCCAAAGGAAGGAGTCTGTGGAGGAGATTCTGGTTGTGTCCCAAACTTAAAGCTTTGGGGTCACTCTCCTTGTGTTGGAGTTGGTAGTATATACAGGTAGTATATACAAGCTGCCAACCAGGGTAGCTCACCGAGCTTAGAGGTCCAGGTTTTATTGAGGCTTTACGACATAGGCAACGTCGACTGAGTTAACTGCCTCATGGCTGAACTCACTCTCTAGTCTTCCCCTCCAAGTCAGTCTGATAGCAGCGCCCTAAAGCCCCCACCCTCTATAATCATATGGTTGGTCTTTCTGGTGTGGTCAGCTTCCTTCTTGGGTTATCTGCTTCGCCAAGCTTTCTAGGGGCCCACCAGGAATAATCAAGGCACTCCATCACTCTGGAAATTCCAAGTCTTTAGAGGCTACCTCTCAAGAGCTAGAACAAAGTCCAGATCTGTCTTTAAATGAAACCAGATTCCATACTACATATGCCAGTTAAGTGGTTGTTTTTTTTCATCCAACAAGTATTTATTCAGGGCGGAATATGAGGAGGAGCCAAAGACGTAGTTGTGTGCAAGGCTATGTTCCAGATCTTAGGGAATTTACAGTTGAGTAAGAGCAAACCAAAATAAAGGTTTCCTCAAAATTATGTAACTTCGGGATACTAAGTATTTCCATTTTGTCACATAGTTTGCCCTTTGGGATATTTCTGCAAATGCAGGTTGTCAGCATTTCTGTGACTATAAACATAAACACGGTTATTTTATATTAGCTAACCTCCACAGTGCCACCTATTTCAGTAGTAGCTTAAAATCTAGCAGGAGTTAACTTTTGACATTTAACACAGTTTAGAATTTAAATATCTGAACTACCATCCCTCTAACAAAAAGTAGATGGATAATTTTGAGTACATGCTGTTCACCTCTGCTTTTTTTGAAGTGACACTGTGGATCGTCACTAAATCACTTAATGAAGAAATAGATTCTCACAATGTCCAGTAAAGACAGTAGCAGCAGCAGCATTAACCTGAGGTTTGTGCATATTATTATGGGTAGTCAGCATGGAATTTTCCTGTGATCAGCCAAAAGATGGCATTGTTTTATCAATATGAAGCTACTTAACTAAGGGCCCCCCCAACCCCTTCAGGACTTCCTGCTGGCTCAGTCGGTGAAGAACCTGCCTGCACTGCAGTAGACCCAGATTCGATCCCTGGGGCAGGAAGATCCCCTGGTGAGGGGAATGGCAATCCATTCCAGTATTCTTGCCTGGAAAATCCAGAAGAGCCTGGTGGGCTACAGTCCATGGAATTGCAAGAGTGAGACATGACTTATGGACTAACCCAACCCCTTCCAGGATTTACAGGCTGAAAGTAAGAAAAAGAAAACCCATATGTAATGCCCTTGAACAGGCAGAGGGACACAAGGAAAAGCCTTTTTTTTTTTTCTTCCTAAATACATAAACCAAGTTTACTACCTGAAGTTCATGTTTATCATTAGTTCTGTGCAACTTCCTCTGAAAGGAATATGGGAGAACTGGCAAGTAGGCCTACAGCTTCTGCTATTGACAGAGATTGGCAACTACTTGAGTTACAGCTATCCATGGTTAGGAATGAGATCCTGACCCAGTTTGTATTATAGGAAATTAATTGGAAAATCAAGAGTACCTATCAGACCTGCTTTTGGCACCGAAGTCCCTTTGTCAGTTTTAAAACAACATGAAGAAAAAACAAGCCATAATTCATGATGCAGAACCAGAATTTCTCAGTCTGAATTTGCTAAAACAGCCTGTGGAATTACTCAGATAATAGCATCATAATGATGGACAGTTGTAACTGAAGTTGATCTCCATTTCTCAAAAGTGGACTTAGATCTTAGCTAGGCCTTTCACTTTTTAAAAATTGATACTGGGTTAGGGCATTTTACGGAGAAGGCAGTGGCAACCCACTCCAGTACTCTTGCCTGGAAAATCCCATGGACGGAGGAGCCTGGTGGGCTGCAGTCCATGGGGTCGCACAGAGTTGGACACGACTGAAGTGAATTAGCAGCAGCAGCAGGGCATTTTAATTTTGTTTTCCAATCTGCTGTCTTCTACTGCCAGAGTGCTGGCTTTCTTCTAGTTTGTCTACAAGGACAGATTGCTTCCAGAGTTTTTGTACAAGGATCTTACTAAGTCCTATGCTAGATATTTCACGAATACATAGCCTCATTCCCATACAAATGATAACATGTCTGTGGTAAAGATTGTTTTCTGATATGCTGGAAAAATTGTATTTTTTAAATATGTGTTTTTTATATTTTAAAAACTTAATCAAACCTCAGGCTAAGGGACAAGTCCAGCTCAGATCGAAAATTTCCTTGACTTTAAAGAAGGAAGAAATTATAAGTTAAAATTAAAAATAATTTTGTCATTTTAAATTTGGGAAAAATCCTTTATTTGTTCTGATGGAAATGTCAGTAGTCATGGAACTGTGGTAAAAATAATGAAAAATCACTGGCCTGGGTCTGCTTAAATTGAAAACATTTTTTAATTAAAGTCTGACAGTATTTTGTGCTTCCATTGCCCAGCCATGTCCCATCTTATTCTTTTATTTAATTCTCTTCTGCATATGAGTTGCTTTAATTTTTAAATTAATCTTTAAGGTATGCTGTATTACTGCTTTATCTTTTTATTTCTGTGTTAATTCAAAGGTCTCATAGTTAGTAACAGATCATTATCATTTCTCCCTGTCCTAGATTATTAAAAGGAGCTGCTTTTAAAAAAGATATTATCAATTTTAGCTATAGGTTTTTTTATTGTAAAAATATTTTTTATTTGCCTTAAACAAATATATGGCAATCTTAAGTCTTGAATTCTCCACAGTGAAAAATCCACTATATCAATTGCTAACAGTAGTTTTTATGGCAAAACAAAAAAAAAGGTTACCACCAAAACAAAGAAAATATGTGTTTCAATTTGTAAGAAACAGGGTTAAAGACATGATGGTAAAGAAGGCCCGGGCCTTCCTGTTACTTTGTGGTGAGTAGTTCCTGTCCTTGCTGTGGGTTCCATCTTTAGAGCTTAAGGCAGTTCACTTGAGACTTTTTCCTAAGATTATTGTTTTTAGTTTTCATTAATTACACTTATATGTACTACACTCGGAAATAAAAGGTTTTAGAGTACCAGTTATTTAAAAAGAATTTAATCTTTTTTGGCAATTTTATTTTCCACATTTGAAATTGATTAAACGTTGTATTACTGTCAACTGCCACGTTGTGAATTTTGTTGCTTGTGTTGAATTGTGATATCTACAGTGAAAAATATTTTTTAAGCTTTAAGATATCTTAGATTATTATGCATTGGCCAGTCATGTTTTAATTATTATTTAATTATGTATCAATCAATCAAGTTAACTTCTATTACCTCTGTTCCTCTTTTAAAAGCTTGCCAAAAATTTTCTGAACATAGGATAAGGCATGGTATGGAAAATTGGTTTTCCATTCCATTAAGTGTTATTTAATAGTATTAAGTCTTTTAACATGAAAAACTTTCCCTAAACATGAAAAATCTTACTGTGATACTTAGAGAAACTTCGTTTCTCTTCAAAGGAAAAGAAAATGAATTTAGCTTTCAGGCGCACACCAAACTAACACTAAGAAATTAATTTATTACCAGAGAGAGGAGAACATGGAGTAAAAATAGATAAGTACAGTCTATGACCCTAATATCAAAGAAAAGTAAAAGCCACTTATCTTAGAATATATCAGATACACTGTTATTCAAATCATTCAGGAATATAATTACAGACAGCTTTTATAGGCCTATCAATATGGGTTATTTCTCTACATTTGCAACTGTTCCACATTACTGAATATATAAATATCTCCCCTAAATTCTAAATTATTACTACAGGTCTGCTATACACTTCTGCTAAAAAAGATAGCAAAACAGATTTTTACTGTGTTCTTTAACATGCATAATTTAGGTTAGATACCAACAAAATGTAACTTGTGTGTCTTGTTTGAATCCCGACTGAAGCAAACCAACTCTAAAAGACATATATACATATATATATATGACAGTCAAGGAAATGTGAACACTGTATTTTACATGAAATTGGGGGAGTTTTTTTTTTCTTTTAAGTGTGATAATAGTATTGTAAGTTTTCTTGACAAGTCTTTATCTGTTAGGTATACAAACCAAACTGTTTATTGATGAAATTACTGTATCATATGACATTTGAAGTAGAACAAAAGATTAAACAAGATTGGACAAATACTGATAGTTTTTTGAAAGGTAGTGACGAGTGCCTTGTTCTTTATGTTATTATGTCTGCTTTTATGTATGTTTGCAAGTTTTCCTAGTAAGTTTTATTTAAAAAGTACACAGTTTCAGAAACTTACCTTATATTTTCACTGAAGATTTTGGCATCCGTGCTTCACTACGTATGTGCCTTGCCAAAGTTATCTTGTAAATTTAAGATAGTACGTTAAGTTTTGAGTTCCATTCAGATTGTCATCTGTGAAATAAGAAGACTGTAATATGTAATAGATTGTTTCTAACATCCCTTAGTTCTAGCTCTTTGGAAGTCTGTGGGAAATTAAGAGGGACATAGCAAGTGACTTTAGTAAACATCAGTGCCAGTGTAGGGGAAAGGTGCCTTATCTTTTATATTAGAAATATATTAATCTAATAAGACTTAGACTCTGGGTCCCTGGAAGATAGGACAGGGCCTTTTTATTGGCCTTTCTGTTCTCACTGCTTGATCCATAATAGAAATTCATCAAAAGTGTATTAAATGAATGAAATTAATCTTTCCTGTTTTCCAGTTTCATTATTATAGAATCCTTTCCCTCTGATGTCAGCTTAAAAGACTATTGTTAACCTGTTAGTTTACTACATTATTGTGAGAATTATTCTTATGAAGCACATATCTCAAAAGTAGTCATGATCCTTACATATTTCTTTTATTATAACATGTAACATTTAAGACTGAAATGGAGAGTAAGTTACTGTTTTACTTTGTTTGACTAAATGTATCTTGATAGCCCATTCTTTACATATCTTATGTGCTCTCAATTTGGCTAAAAATACAGCATGGTAAACTGAGAAACTAAAATTAACATTTTTATTTTATTTTCCCATCAATAGAGCAGATCTCCTAAAAATTTAAAGCACATCTTTCTAAGGTAACATTTACCTCCTCACATCTTTAGCAGCTATCAGACATGACATGGGACATATTCATTGACCCTAAAAATTCTCATCAGAATCATGCTCTGAAAGGGGGCAGCCCCAGCCAGACAAGAGGCTCATTTCAATTTTAACGGCTGTAATTAAAGGTTAATTCACTGAGTCAGGATTAACGAGGAAAGTACAAATGATAGGCAAGCAGCTGCCTTTATAATACAAGATTAGAACAATGCAATTACAATAAGAATTAGAAAAAACCAACTTCTAGAAAGGATCCTTTAATGAACGAATTAAATTGTGATCTCTATAAACATGAATATATATATATATGAGATAATACTTCCTAAGGTATCATATAAGTTGATCTTGTATATCTATATGTGTCAGAGGTACAGACAATGCTTAATACTAAACACTTTT
>NC_068919.1:9197500-9392500 GCF_023091745.1 Budorcas taxicolor | reverse complement strand
CCCTTCATAAAACGTCAAGTTTGTCGATGGCTTCACACAAGTCTTGTGCAGTGGCAGGGCTACTCAAAGTAGTGATTCTCAATATGAATTTGAAATTAAGTCATGGCTTTGTGACAGAGATGTGTTTTGCGCCAGAAAGTGTTCAAATGCCTGTTTTACTTCTGGGGATTGCATCAAACAACTTAGTCACAAGAGCAAATTATAGGTAGATTGTGAATATAGGTCAGCCACTGTCAATTTAGTCTTATACCCCCTATCATATTTGATTTGAATCAGAAACTTCCCCAAGGTTTTTGGAAAGCAAGAAGAGAATTTGAAGTTTAGTGTAGCTTCATTTGCTAAAACCCTTAGATGTACCACCCAACAAGTTTGAATGCCTTGCTCATTTTAAACACTCAGGGAAAAAGTAAAACAGTTTAAAGAAAATTCAGAAGTTAGTATCTGAATTCTTTTTTAATGTTTCTTCCTTAGAAAACAATACCATTTAATTAATTTTTATAAGAATGTTGCACATCTGGAGAGAAGGTTATCAATTCATCAGTCTTTCAATAAATAGGTAGAGAAAATCATAACATACCTTTTTTTTATTACTTGACCAGATTTTGTGTATTCTGAAACTCACCAATGTGCTCTTCAAGAGTGTATTTTATAGATATGTGGCTCAATACTTATTTCAAATCTTTCAACCAAAGAAGTGCTATTATATATCAAGTGGCAGTGAAATGATCTGAGCAGGTGTCAGATTAAACATAAAAATTACATATCATGATTGTATGAAATTTCTTCGCTATCTCAGATCTGCAAGAAGAGTTTGGATAGAATAGTTAATATAGGGTAAAGCTCTTTACATTCTCTGCAGATTCCATATCTGTATGGGTGGTGCTAATTCATTTTGTGTTCCTAGTAAAAAGCTTTGGAGGTCATAGTTTTCTTAGTGAAAGTTTTTTGTTGTTGTTGTTTAACTGTGAGCATTCTGTTAATAAACATGAAAGGAGTGACTTCCACATTCTGAACATTATGGTATGAGCTACATCAAATTAAAAGGGTAAGCCATGGTTACAGGTTTGAACACATCTCACAGTCTTGGACAGACGATAAACAAGAGCACGATAGAGCATGGACAGAGCTGCCGTGGGAGGCTTGTATAAGGTGTCTTAGGTCACTGACAGAGGAAGTTACTAATGCTGCCCAGTCTTAAGGGAAGAATCCTTTTGTCTTGCATGGTAATACCGAATGCCTTCCATAAAATAATTTAGATGTGGAATTACCACCAAGAAACTTTCTGTCATCGTACATATATTTCTGTCAAACCAACACAGACTGGATTGAGTTTCTTCTGAACAGTATTTGCTTGTAGTTCCAGTAGTTGCCCTTTTCTCATGTAGACCTGATTGCATAAGCACCCACTGATACACCTTCCATTATTTATCCCAGGATTTATGTTGTTAACTTTTACATGAGTACTGTAAAAGGGTTAAGACTCCTGACTCAGAGACTCAGTATAGCCGTTTTGAAAAATCTGAATTTTTATTGTACTTGTTTCAGAAAAAGATGGTGATAGGAAAAATTCTTAGCATTGTAAAGAGGTGCTCCAGAATTATCACTCTTGTAATACCTACCCTCTCCTTCTCTAACCTAGCCCCACCCTCTTATATTTTTCTTGGTTCCTTCATTTTCCTCCATGGAAACTTGTCTGCCTTGGGAATTGTCTCTCAAGTATCTGACTACTATAATCCCTTTCTGCTTGTATAGAACTCATACAGAATGTTTCTATATGTATATTTTATGAGAAAAACTAACACATACTAACCAAAGAGTGTTAAGAAGTAGTCTTAGATAATATTCAGAGCATTAAATTGGAGCCTTTGGAAGACAGTTCACTTTTATTTTTTTCACTGGTTCTCAGCACCTATATGTTAACCAAATGGATGAAAGTCATTAAAAATATAGAAAGACTCTTAGGGGAGGTGAATTTCTCATAAACCAGTCCTCCAGATAATTCTGACAAGTAACTATCGGGTTTGAAAGCCACTCAAGTTTATTAATGTCTATGCTAGTTGGATCTTAAGTCCAATGGGAAAATACCATAGGGAAAGCAGAATTTTTTGATGCCTCTCAGATCACACATCAGCCATTGAAACACGTATGCAAATAAATATACCCTAGACTCCACAGATGGGTTTCACAACACAAGAATTTAGAATAGTAGTTTCCAAATAGGTATCATAATCACTTTCTTAGTTTCCTATTACTGCTACATTACCACCAATTTAGTGGTGGGTAACAATGCAAATTTATTATCTTACAGTTCTGGAGGTCAAAGTCCAAGACGGGTTTTCCCAAGCCAAAATCAAGGTGTTAGCACAGCTGTGTTTTCCTCTGGAAGTTCTAAGGGAAAATTCTTTTCCTTGCCTTTCCAGCTTCTAGAGGCTGCCCACATTCCTCAGCTCATAGCCTGTTATATCTTCAGAGCCATCAATGACTGAGTTGCCTTTACACCACATCCCTATAGCACTGACTCTCCTGCCTCCTGCTTTCCCTTACAGGATCCATACAGTTACGGTAGCCTACATAGACAACCCAGGAAAATCTCATCTCACAATCAGCTGTTTAGCCATCTTAATTCTCCCCTGCCATGCATCATTACATAGTTATAGATTGTGTAGGGGAGACTCACATCCTTTTGGGGATCCATTGTCTGTGTATCACCTCATGTATAGCACCTTTGGGGAGAAGAAGAAGACTCAGATATTCATTCTTCATCTTTCAATTTGTGGAAGAGTGGAAGGGTAAGGCCATGGCATTATGGAGGGCATTCTGATGCAGAGCCAAAGCCCAACGCCACAGATAAGCATGTACTCCCAGATCTTGATCTTGATGGTGATCACTCACTATTCCTAAAATTCAAATGGAGCCCTCCTGTGGGGCTTATGGCCAGCTACCTAACCAAGCAATTCTTATTTATGGTGGTTTTACTTAACTCTGGTCAGTTCAGTTCAGTCGCTCGGGCGTGTCCAACTCTTTGTGACCCCATGAACTGCAGCACACCAGGCCTCCCTGTCCATCACCAATCCCGGAGTTTACTCAAACTCATGTCCATTGAATCATTGATGCCATACAACCATCTCATCCTCTGTCATCCCATTCTCCTCCTGCCTTCAGGTTTTCCCAGTAGCAGGGTCTTTTCTAATGAGTCAATTTTCTTCGCATCAAGTGGCCAAAGTATTGCAGTTTCAGCTTCAGCATCAGTCCTTCCAGTGAATATTCAGGACTGATTTCCTTTAGGATGGACTGGTAGGATCTCCTTGCTGTCCAAAGGACTCTCAGGAGTCTCCTCCAACAGCACAATTCAAAGACATCAGTTCTTCAACGCTCAGCTTTCTTTATAGTCCAACTCTAAGATCCACACATGACTACTGGAAAAACCATAGTTTTGACTAGATGGAATTTTGTTGGCAAAGTAATGTCTCTGCTTTTTAATATGCTGTTTAGGTTGATCATACTTTTCTTCCAAGGAGCAAGCGTCTTTTAATTTCATGGCTGCAGTCACCCAGGAGCACTCAAATTAAGAGAAATTTGAAAATTTTCAAATCAATCATATCAAATTAAATTTCATACATCTGTATTTTCCTGTTGCTGTCTCTTTGATGCTTCTTTAAGTCAGAATTCTTATTTCAAAGTTATCACCAATTTTCATTTATTAGCATTTCTCTGTGAAACATTGATTTATCTCAATAGATAATGGAAGCATGTCTCAAATGACATGACTTTTAAGGCAGAAATTTTAAGACGTTTTAAAACATAAGTATTATCACATAATTATAGGCACAAATAATCGTACTGTGAAAACAACTGATTTCTAAAGTTATATTTTTTAAAATCATGCAAAGAAATTATTGTCTAGACAGCACTTTTCTGCCTACATGGTTCATAAGAATAAACTTAAGTAATCTTATTAAAGTTATAAAGTTAAATAATCATATAAAAATTAAATTATAAAGAATGTCAAAATGGAATGTGACTCATATCACTTATGGACTGGATTTGGTCAGGAGCAGTTGAATAGATCAGTTGGAACTTGAGCTGAACATTGTATTGTTAATATTTGATATTTAATCAAGTAATATGATTTATTAGAGTAAAGCATAAGTAAAAATAATTTAAGCAAATCATAGAACTAACAAGTGAGTTCTTTGTGCAAAACTGGCAAAAAAAATAGGGATACACTGAAATTTAGAACTAAAGTGCAGTGTGTTTGGAGGACTCTGCTTAGGTTTTTTTTAAAGTTTATTTTTTTTATCAAAGTGTTGTAGATGTAGGAATTTCTGTTTTTAAAATGAGAGGACACTTATGAAAAAAACACAGCGTAAGAAATTAAAACTTTTTTCCTATTTTATGATGATACCCCTGGAGCTCGTATGTTAGGTGAAAGATAATAAAAGCTAACCTATCTATCTCAAAGCTTAGCGTCTGTGCTTTGAACCAAATAGTTGAGTTAGTTTTTCCTCTCCCTGATAGCTAAATAAGGAAAGGAACTCTTCAGTGTCCACTGCTGTCTCCTAGTGAAGTAGGGTCTAAAATTAGAGGGATAGTGGGGAGAAATAATTTAATACAATAGCAGAATAGGAGTTGGATTTTGCTGTAAGTTGGGTGGGAGAATTAGCTTAAGTAGCAGTGGGCAGTAGGATAACGTTTATGCCGCTGGAACTCTTGTAATGGCTTAGTTATGACTCCTTTCCTATTTGCATGGTCTCTTCTTTAGGAAACTCTCAGAGAAAACAAGCAAAGGTGCCATAGCTCAGTGAAAAGGTGGGTGGCCAGTATAGAACTGTGCTCAGAGTAGAGTGTTCTGTGCCATGTTCTCAAAGAGCTGAACTTATTCCTGAACATCAACGTTTTTTAGAGCAATGCATCATCCTCCACCCAGCAAATGCCTGTCATAGCCAGTAATACGTTGGCTTGTCCATTTTCAGTTTGTAGTACAAAATAAATGAAAGCCAAGGACATTACAATTGGGAGGGAAGGAGAACTATTATTTAAAAGGCTTTTAAATGATGTCACTATATATTCTTTTAACAACATCCTCTAAAAGCCTTTGAAAAAATAGTCCCTTCCCCCTCAGTTGTTAACAAAGACCAGGCTAGGGCCTGCTCTTTAAAAGGCTGTTAAATGTTGATACTATATTTTTTAATATCAACATCATTTAGAAACCTTTTAGAGAACAGTCCTCGTCACCCACAACTAACCAAAAAAAAAAAAAGGATGTGGGGGAAGGGATTACTTTTTTAAAGGCCTTTGGATGGTACTATCAATAAATACAGCAATATTGTTTTAAAAGCCCTTTTCCAATGGTGATTCAGTTTTTTGATATGTACTTTTAACCTCAAGACCCTATGCTATCAGACAGATTGATGTTTTAACGTTGACTGAAAACTCAATTTACTAATAATCCCAGTAATGCCTTTTATTGAACAGTTTAAAAATCAATTTCACATATACAATCTCCTGTTATCCGCAGAACAGCTCGGCAGAGTAGACAGGATATGTATAATTAGCCCCATTTTACAGAAGAGAAAACCAGAAACGAAGTGAGGTTGGATTTAGCTAAGTTCTCACTGCTAACGTATGGCTGAGGTTAAAGCCGTAACCCCAGTCCTAACAGTTTGATCTAGTGCCCCATCCAGTGCCTCTGGCTACCTCTACTACTTTTTTTTTTTTTTAAGTGATACTCTCCATTGCTCTTTTCAACATGTACAAACACTGACAGTTAATACTTCATAATTAGCATAAAAGTGGAATTCTATAATTTCAGTACTCAAGGTAGATGGTAGGAGTCTTATCAATACGGTACTTCTGATGAAGTAAAGAAGTATAAATATCTCAAAGCATAGTAGTCTTCCTGTGATGTTAGGGCATTCAGACTACCTGAGATTGTGCATCACATCATAAATTTTGTGTGCTTATGAAATTATCGCTTGAAATTCACTTTAAGGTATCTAGTTTATTATATAACTGATAATTTAAAAATTTAATCTCCTTTTATTGATTTGCTTCTGAAAGTTATTCTGCTGACTAAGGATACTGATTCGTAATTCAGATCATAAGATTCTCTCAGTTATCATCAGTCTTTGAAAGAAATCATAAATGCTGGTTGCACCCAATTCCTGTAGTTCTCTGAAGAAGAGGACGAAGTTTCCCCACTAGCTTTCAGGACTGACCTTTATTTCCCTGTATCACAAGCAATACTTTCTGGTTATTGAAAAAGGTAAAGAATCATAGATTATTTATTGCTTAATAGAAATGACAGTTAAAAATGGTAAATTCTGATCTTTGTTCTGCCAGTGTTTTTTCCCTTTTGCTAATAAACGTTGTCTTTAATGATAACTAAAGACGAGTACTTTCAGCTCCAAAACACTTTCATATGTAGTATCTCACTGAATCCTTATAAAACAGTCCTACTAATTAAGTAATATGACCCTTTATTTTCTTCGCCAATGGCTCAATGGGTAAAGAATCCGCCTGCAGTGCAGGAGACACAGGGGGCGCAGGTTTGATCCCTGGATGGGGAAGATCCCCTGGAGGAGGAATTGGCCACCCCTGCAGTATTCTTGCCTGGAGAGTTCTCATGGACAGAGGAGCCTGGCGGGCTACACAGAGTCAGACATGACTGAGCCCAGGGCACATAGCACCCTTTATTTTACAAATTCTGGCTCAAAGAATAACAAGTTTCTTCTCATCAATAACTTTTAAGTTCTTCTAACCTAAAATTTAGTGTTTTCTTTCTTACCACTGCCAGCAGTAACTCTACCTGACAAGAAGGGAACCATAGCCTTTCTTGGTTCTGAGAGAAAGGTTTCATATGCCAAGCATTAGGGGTAGCCTGAGAACACTTGGACTGGTGCAGATACAGGCACTGAGGCCCCGGTCCTCGGTCTTCAGCCAGGAAAATTCATCCTCAGTTGACTTTACTGAAAGTAAAGGTGGATCATCAGAGGCTTTGCTGCCACAGACCTGGACTCCAGAGACTCTAAGGGTCCTGTGTCGTAATCCACAGTCTCTCTCATCAGAGGCTTTGCTGTCACAGACATGGATTCCAGAGGCTTTTAGGTTTCCTGTGTCATAACCCACGGTCTTTTCCCCATCCCTACCTCCTCACTGGAGAATATAAAACATGGGCTTGGCAAAAAAGTTGTTTGGGTTTTTCTATAACATCTTGCAGGAAAACCTGAACAAACTTTTGGCTAACCCAGTATTTGTACACAGATCAGGAAAAAGTATGTGTGTGTGACAGAGAGAGCTAGCTACCTAGTTCTTTGCTCTCAGAGAACCCATTTCCCCAAACTTGCCCTACATCAGGAATTCCTCAGCAACTTATAGTTTGTCCGATTGGCATCTCTGATGTAAAAAGGATCCTTTTCTTCTTTGTTAGATTCAAAGAAAGTGTACCTGCAGAGACCTGCTGCTTGAACAGGGCAGTAATAAAAGTGCCTTTCCAGTTTGTACATCAGCTAAGACATCCTTCTTTCCCTTCCTCGCGGACTTCGTCTAGATGACATCCCCGTCCCTCTGTCTCCTAACTTACAGTTCATTTCAGTGCAGGCAGCATGGCCAGTTTTTAGATGGCGTTGGCCCCTAATTTCATTTGTGAAATTAATGTGTGGAACAGCTACCACTCCCCTCACATACTTTGATAAAGTACTATTATATTGCCTGGCTTTCCCCCTTAGGGGTCTCCCTTTGGATCTTGCTGTCCTATAGTAGATATTCTCAGCATGACCTCACTCAGGATTCCCTAGAAAATTCTTTGACAAAATCATTATTAACAGCAGGATGGCTTGTGTGAAGCTCCCAGATGTTGCATTTGGTCATTCCCTTTCCATCCTTCTGTTCCTTCCTCTTCCGAGGCCCATTCCATCATCTTACACCCTCTTCCTTCCCTTGTTACTCTCGTCTTGGGATCTGTTCATCACTTGCTCCATTCAGTGAAGATCTTGGCGTCTTTCACATAATCTCTGCAGCCCCACGTCTCCCAGGAAGATCTCACTGTGCATACTATCAACCTGTGACATATGTAACCTCACAGACTCTTTGATCTGTTCCATTCCCAATTTTGACCTGTACAGAATTTCAACCAGATATTCTTATTTCAACTGTGAAGTTATGTCTTACTCCCATGCTTGTGCCAATCGTGTTAACACCTTCAGGCCCTTCACTCCTCCAATATTTAGCCTAGATTTACAACAACCCTGAAAGATAGATGGTATTTTCCCCATTTCACAGATGTGAAAATTGAGGTCTCTAGAGTATGAGTAACTTTTTTAGTGTCATAGGCTTAGTAAGTTGCAGAGCCAGAGGTTCAGTTCATCTGTCTGGCTTCAAAGCCCAACACTTTCTGCCCACTTCCTCACTGAGTGTATAAGGGAGGTACAGTCTACGACAGTCTGTGGTGCAGGTTGCAGAGGGAAGAGTCAAGAGACCGGGAGGCCAGTTTGAGTGAGCAAGCAGAAATAAGAGGCGAGCAAAGACTTGGGAGGTACAGCAAATCATTAATGATGATTAAAGATTTCCATACTGTTTGAAATTGTTTTCAATAAACTGCACTTCTTTTGCAGTTTGAAATTTAAAGATTTTTTAATGTTTTAAGTGTCACTGATGGACTTGAACTAAGCTGGTGGTAGACAGCAGAAAAGAAGAAGATGAATACAAAAGACATCAGACTTCTCAAGTAGTTGTTGGAGGGAAATAAGGATGCCAAACACAATGCCATAGTTCAGTTCTGAGCTTGGTTCCAAAGGAAGAGGGTCTACCATTTTCTTTTTGCATATGATGTCATTGATATTGTCAGAAAGCAGGTGAACTACTAAGATCATGTGATTATCATATTTGTCAGATAAACACACATAATTGTTTTGTTCTCATGTAAAATGCTCTGGTTCTGACGAAATTTATTGTAGCCCATTATTGGAAGGTTTATGCTAAGCACTTTGGAAACCAGATTATTTTGGTTTTATTAGCACCCTGCAGTCCATGGGGTCACAAAGAGTTGGACATGACCGAGCGACTTCACTTTCACTTCACTTTAAGCCAGAAGTCAGAAAGGAAATATGAAAAAAAAAATAGTAGAATAGTGTAACATATCTGTATCCACAGTTCTGGAACTATTAACCTATGAAAGTGGAATATATAATATATACAACTATTTTAAAGTATATATACATCATTCTGGATTTCAGATTTATTAAAAAGTAGAATATTGACAGTGAGGATTATAAGTTTTCCTTTGGGGAGAGGAAAGAATAGGATATTATTATAAACTGATTTTACCTTCCTCTCAACAGCTGTGGAAACAGAACACGTGCTATATGGGAGTCAGTGAACATTTTGTAAAGGGCCAGAGAGTAAATATGTTCAACTTTGCAGACCACAGCCGTTCAACTGTGCCACTGTGGCAAAGCAGCCAGAGACAATGTAGAAATGAATGAAGTGCGGCAGTGTTCCAGTAAAAGTTTGTGGACATTGAATTTTAATTCTTATCATTTCAGTGTCACAAAATGTTATTTCTTTTTATTTTTTCAACCATTTAAAAACGTAAAAACCATTCTTAGCTCACAGACTACACAAAAGCAGTGGACTAGTTTTGATGGACAGGCCAAGTTTGCTGGAGCCTGCTTAACACCATGCACGAAGTAAGGTTCTCACTAAATGTTTGTTGATAATGTGCTCAGCTCTTTCTGCAAATACACTTTTATTTATTAGCAAAATAAGAGGTGAATATACTGACTAAAATAAGAGTAATTAATTAGTACAACCATTGATACTTTCTAGAATACCTTAATTTACATATACAAGGAAGAAGTTATCTTTAAAATTATAAACCATTTATTTAAAGTCATATTTGATGGAAAAATATATATTTACTTGAGTCTTGTGTATAAAGTTCTAGCTAACAGTTAAACAAATTTGCCCTTTGCTTTTTTTTTAATTGAAGGATGACGGCTTTACAGAATTTTGTTGGTTTCTGCCAGATGTCAACATGAATCAGCCATAGGTATACTGCCGTTTGCTTTTTTAAATCCTGTACTAGGTGCTAAGGGGCTTCCTTGGTGGCTCATGATAAAGAATTCACCTGTCAGTGAAGAAGACACCATTTTGATCCCTGGTTCAGGAAGATCCCTGGGAGAAGGAAAGGAGAACCCACTCCAGTATTCTTACCAGGAAAATCCCATGGACAGAGAAGCCTGGCAGGCTTCAGTCCATGGGGTCGCAAAAGGGTCAAACCCAACTCAGCAACTAAACAACAACTAGGTGTGTGAGTGTGTGTGTATTCTCAGTCGTGTGGGGTCTTTGTGACTCCCTGAACTATATAGCCTGCTGAGCCCCTCTGTCCATGAAATTTTCCAGGGAAGAATATTGGAATAGGTTGCCGTTTCCTTAGGAGATCTTCCTGACCCAGGGATCGAACCCTTATCTCTTGCATAGGCAGGCAGATTCTTTACCACTGTGCCACGTGGACCCAGTACTAAATATTAAAGTGGGCTCACTTTCTACAGTTTACTGGGCAAATAAAGCAATACTCTAGCTTTCTGCATTATGGTTCTTACCAGTTGAGATTTACACTGGTTTAAAAAGTGCTAATTTTAAAGATGAAACTGCATCTTTATTTACAACTGTTTTCTGGTCATTTTTTATAAATCATACATCTAAATATATACTGCTGTAAAATAAACCAAACAAAATTAGATATAAAGAAAGTATTTTATGTACTATAGACCTTTATATTTTTGAAGTCCAAAAACAGAGTAGATTGATAATATTTAAAAACGGTTAAGTGTCTGAATGTGGACTGAAGCAAAAGACTAGAAGACATTGTTTTCATAAAGCTTTATGTGGAAGTGTCATCTCTGAAATAGTAACGCAGATGTTGAACAGGGTTTATTCTTAGGCACTTACTTGATACTCCCTGTTTTATTTTCAATTCTCATTTAAATTTTATAATTCAATCATTTTGAAAGAAGTTTTACAACTTTAATCTTAATAATCTCAAAAAAAAAGCAGACACGCTATGTCATAAAATAACTATTAGTGACTAGTTTGTATCCTATAAATCTAACTTGAGTTGATAATATGGTCCATTACCAGCTAACTGCACAGAGTATTTTTCATTTTACACTCTTCAGTTACTTTTTAGTGAAGTGTTAAAAAATATGAAGCTTTTCTCCTCTCTAAAATTGCACGCTGTCTGTCTGTTATTAGGAAGATAACAGCTCTTATAAATGTTTCAGTAAGCGCTAAGTAGACAGTTATGTGCACTCTCATTCCACGCTTATTTGCTTACTGTAATAAACTGATAAAATATGTGTGGTTTGTCTCTGTGTATCTACAGGCATCATGAGTCACATAGATTTCCTTTAGAAATAATGTTGTGTCTGCAAAATTGATTGGTTATTTTCATAAACCATCTAAAGGTACACAAATGACTTTTATTATTTAAACATATGCTGTGTAAAGATTTGTGAGGATTATCTCACTGTTACTTGATGCCTTTTGTTCTGTTAGCTCTAGAAGCGGGCTTTATATTTTAGAGTTGTTGCAGTTACTGAGCTAATTACCTTCTCAGGAATCATAGTGAGGATAACCCAAATCATT
The DNA here is from genome assembly GCF_023091745.1 of Budorcas taxicolor. Taxonomy (NCBI): domain Eukaryota; kingdom Metazoa; phylum Chordata; class Mammalia; order Artiodactyla; family Bovidae; genus Budorcas; species Budorcas taxicolor. Next base: position 9,380,854 of record NC_068919.1, on the reverse strand, counting down.
TGCTTTTAATACAGCTAAATTTTTAATTCTTTGAACATTGGCAATTAAATAATTAAATCAAAACTTTAAAAATATTGGCTTTCATAGTATCCTCTTTATACAAGTTTCAATATTTAATGGAAAATAATGCTTTTACCTGAACTGGATACTTTAAGAATTAGTGTTTGTATCATAGAAATCCTTCTAATTATTAAATTGTTCTTTGTGTGTACCTTAAGAAATATGGTTTTTTTCATTTGTGCATAATCATATATGTACTAGGAAATTCTTAGTCAAGTCATATCCTAAAACCGACAAATATTAATATTGATAATCTTCACTTATCAACACAGTAAGCTCCTTGAAAGACTGTAATGTTTTTAGGAACAGTGTTGAGCACTCAGCATCTGTTAAGTATAGTTATGACCAATACTAGTAGTATATTATTTGTAGATCTCTGTAGACTAAATTAAAGTGGAAAAATTATACTTTGAGTTCTAAAAATGGGTACAATTGTGTTTTCTAAATTGAACATAAAATCAAGGAATAAATGGAGAGACAGATAATAAACATAGCAAATAAGCAAATTATGTGATTATGTGTATTGTATCCGAGAAGGTATTAAGTGACTATGGAAAAAGAAGAAAGGGGAATCAGAAGGAAGAGATGCAAATGGGCTAAACCTCATTAAGAAGGAAACATTTGAGCAAAGGTATATTGGCACTGAGCCATGTGAGTATTTGGAGATAGTGCATTCCAGGATGGGGTATCCAGTGGCAAGGCCCTGGGTGGGAGGCTTACTGGTGTGTGCAAGGAGCAGGAAGGGTGTCAGGGTGGCTGGAGTGAAGGGAGTTGTGGGTTCAGAAGTAACAGGAAGTGAGGTCAAAGAAGCACAATGGGGCCAGGCCATATGGGGCCTTATCGGCCTTTATAAGAGTTTTTAGGTCTCATTTTCAATGAAATTGGGAGCCACTGAAGGGTTTTGAACAGAGAGGTGATATGATGTAACTTTATTTTAACTGATTCTTACTGGCTTCTGTTTTCAGTATGTGGATGCAAGAATAGGAGCAAGGAGACCAACTAGAAGGCTTTAGGAGTAATCCAGATGTGAGGTTTTGGTCGCACACCTTTCTCCCCAAGATACCCAAGGGAGACATAGAGTCAGAGAACAAAGACAGGCAAACCAGTCCTTTATTAGCCGGGCTTTTGCTCTGTAGCCTCAACATAGAGCTTCAGTGAGTAGTATGGGCACGTCACGAATTCCTCTTCCCTAAAGAGAGTAGCCTGGAACCAAAGCAGGCTTTTAGATTGAACCATAAGAATTGCTAATTCCACTCTTTTTATTTTTCTCTTTATTTTTTGAAGTATAGTTGATGTACACAATTATTTACGTTTCATATGAACAATGTAATAAATCAGTTTTTAAAGGTTATGCTCCATCTATAGTAGTTATAAAATGTTGGCGGTATTCCCTGTGTTGCATGATATATCCTTGGAGCTTATTTAGTTTATACACATTAGTTTGTGCCTCTTAGCCTCCTACTCCCTTCTCTCCCCTTTCCCTTTCCTCTCATCACCGGTTACCACTAGTCTGTTCTTATACCTGTGAGTCTACTTTCTTGTTGTTATATTCACTAGTATGTTTTCTTTTTTAGATTCTACATACAGTGTTTGTCTTTTTTTTGTTTGACTTGTTTCACTTAGCATAAAACCCTCCAAGTCCATCCATGTTGTTGCAGATGGCAAAACTTTCTTTTTTATGACTGAGTGGTATTCCACTGTATGTATATGTGTGTGTATATGTATATACACACCACATCTTCTCTAGCCATTCACCTATTGATAGACATCTTGGTTGCTTCCAGATCTTGGCTATTGTAAAGATGTTGTTAAGAACATAAAGTGCATGTAGTTTTTCAAATTAGTATTTTCTCTCTTTTTTTTTTTTTTGGATATGTATCTAGGAGTGGAATGTCAGATGGTAGTTCTATGTTTAGTTTTTTGAGGAACTTCCATATTATTTTCCACCAATTTACATTGGTGGAACACAACAATTGTTGGTGAGGATGTTGAGAAAGGGGAACCCGTCTACATTATTGGTAGGAGTGTAAATTGGTGAAAAATAACGTGGAGGTTTCTCAAAAGCGAAAAATAGAACTGCCATATTACATTCCACTCCTGGGTACATATCCCCAAAAAAGAAACACTAATTTGAAAAACTATATGCACTTCAGTGTTCATAGCAACATACTTACAATAGACAAAGTCTGGAAGCAGCCAAAATGTCCATCAGTAGCTGAATGGATAGAGAAGACGTGGTGTGTATTCTGATAGCTGTGAAGTGATATCTCGTTGTGGTTTTAATTAGCATTTCTCTTATAATTAAAGATGTTGAGTATCTTTTCGTGTGCCAGCTGGACATCTGTGTGTTGTCTTTGAAGAAATGTTTATTCAGATCTTCTGCCCATTTTTTAATTGGGTGGTTTTTTTTTTGATGTTGAATTGTATGAGCTGTTTATGTATTTTGGGTACTAACTCCTTATCGGTCATATCATTCACAAATATTTTCTCCTGTCCAGTAGATTATCTTTTCATTTTGTCAGCAGCTCCTTTGCTGTGCAAAACTGTTAAGTTTAACGTAGTCCCATTTGTTTGTTTTTGCTTTTATTTCTTTTGCTCTAATTCAACTCTTTGATCTACAGAATTGGTAGATTCATATGGTTGAACCTAATCAGATGCCATGCATGAGTTTGGCCATAACATCTCTACCAGGGCTTTAGGGGAAAGCATGAGAAAGTACATTCTCCCATTATGATTTTATTCCCCACTCCCCCAGTTAGCATCCTGAAATCTGACTAATCCTGATTAGTAGTTGAGTTGGGAGAGTTAAATGACAGAAACTGAATTTGAACTGGCTTAAACCAAAGAAAAGGGGCAGAGGGTTCCACTTCCTAGAGTATTTTACAGAAAGCCACGCTTCAGAAATGGTAGGAATATGTCAGCTTTAAGAACCATCCAAACCAAAGATACCCGCCGGGCTCTCTCTCTCATCTGTGCTTTGTTTTATTTCTTGCTGAGCAATATGGCAGGAAATGGGGCCACAGACATTAGAGTTTTAAATTTCAGACTTTTAGCCACTTGGGAGAGATTGACTCTACGTCCCAAGTGCCAAATCCAAAAATCCTAGAAAAGGTACTCATTGGGCCAGGCGTCCATTCCTGAGCCATTCCTTAATGTGGTCAGATAGGAGTTGTCATGAGAACATGCCAGCTGCATCAGGAACTGAATGGCAACATTCTTAGAAGATGGTTGGATGTGTTAGGCAGTCCCGGACATAACCTGTATAGGTGGAGCACTGGGGAGAAAGCGTCTTTGAGAGACTAGCCTTTAGTCTTCAACCAGATAAAAGCAATCCTGAAACACTGAATTCTGATTCCTCAGTGTCTGTCATAAAACTTAGCCATCAGAAGACATTATAAGACATCAGAAACCCATAGAAATAATTATCCAGGTTATAAAATCAACTTTTACAAAGGAAAGTGAAAAGAAAAAAGTAGCTTCTACTATATAAAGTAGGCTTCTCAGTAGCGAAGTGCGCTAGCCCAGGCGGTACCATTGTGAACATTCTGTAAAGGCCTTTAGTGTAAGCTAGGTTTTTAGCTCATATTCCAGTCTCAGGCAGTTACAGCTGTACAGCTGTACATGATAGTCCTACTCAGTGTTAATTTAGCTGTTTAGAGTAAGTGGATCTGGGAATTGTTGAGTGACCAAAAAATAAGGACATGAATAGATATCAGAGAACTGTGAAGGGTATGAGATGTTGCCTCACTTGCAGGTTAACAAATTAGCCTGAGACAATTTCATGGCTACTGATAGAAGACGCAGACTCCTGTGTCAAAGGCAGAGGACAATTTATTACTCACAGCAGTAGCAGTAGCCAGGGGAACATCGTTCTTGCCACTCCCCCAGTTTTCACAGGGTGACACAATGAATGCCAGGTATGACTGCACATGCAGTGTGTTGCTTTAGAGAAGAAGATTTTCAGCATTAAAGATCCCAACCTTTTATGAGGGTCTTTTGGTAAATCTGTTCAACCTTTGCGCCAGAGGGGAGGCACTGAACCCTTTCCAAAGACTGTTTGTTATACATCCTGGAAAAGACTTTTCAGGAGCAAAGCTGTTTGTTAATGCCATTCCTTAGAAGCTGCGCAGAACTGTGAGAGAATATGGAGAACTATTCCTCAACAACTGGAGAAGGAAGGATGTGACATTGTGCCCTTAGGTCAGGGGTCAGCCAACTTTTTCTATAATGGGTCCAGATGGTAAATATGTTAGGCATTGGAAGTACTGAGCTCTTCCACCATAGAGCAGAAGAGCAACCATCCACAGTATGTCAAAGAATGCAAATGTCTGTGTTCCAAAAAAACTTTATGAGACCGGCAGCAGGTCATATTTGGCTTGTGGGCCAAAGATGGTCTGTTTTGTTCAGATTTTTCAAGTATCTTTAAACTTAAATCCTCATTTTCACAGCCGCAGCCTAGGTCATTCTCTAATTAATTTACCTTTTACTACTGTTTTAACATTTAGTAAAATAATCATTATTTATCAATTGTAAAGTCAGAAAAGCCATCTTAGAATATAAGCACCCACAGATCATATGTGTGCTTCTGGAGTATAGGTAACTAATCTGATATACAAAACGTTGAACTAAAGTCTTGTTTTCTTGTCAGGATTAATTGTATTACATGTGGAAATTGGCAAAGGGTTTATGGAACCTACTGGTTTTCTTGAACAAAATATCATCTATGTAGTTAAGATATTAGAGGAGATTCACTAAATGTGACTGGTATGAACTTAGAAAATAGGTTAGAAAAAACAGTCATTGTCATTTAGCCCATCTCTGTAGTTAAAAAAAGGCTATATTATTACCCTCTAAACGCCATTTAGGAGCTATTTTACTGTGAAAGAAAACATAGGCTTTTTTGCATTATCATAGATAAGCTTGGAAGATTGTTACAGAGGACCTTTTTAGATGCTAACTTCATTAAAGAGTGCTTCTTGAATTTGGCTGAGTGTGGAAAGAATGAGTGAAGACAATCACACTGTTTTTATTCCATTGCTGCACACTGCTTTAGCATCATTTTAACTATCATAATAAAGGTGCAGAATTTTGAGACAAGTTGGACCGTGTGTCCCAGAACTAGATTGAGAGAATTCAATAAACCAACTCAGACAAGTTGATAGCTCTTAAATGACGTAAGGCCTGCCTTCAAAGAACCTAATTCCTGGCTGCTTATAACTCCAGATTCCTGCTTCTCTTCTGCTTTTCTACTTAACTCTTGGATTTTTGTTGATGCATTTTAAATGATTAGTATTATTATTAAGCTTTTTATATACCAGATGTCAGTGACATGGTGAACCTGTTGAACAGGTTAAATTATAATAGGAAACCTAGTTTGGGAGAGGAAGCTTGTTAGGAACAAATCTTGATTGGGCCTGTTTAATTACAAATTGTTTGTTTTTAAAGCCTTCCTATGTCAAGTCACATGCAGTACTTTGAATGGAAAGACAGCCACCTTATGATTTTAGAATGGATGGGGTTTTTTTTTTTTTTACTTAATATGCTGCCTTTGATTCCAATCACAATTGAATTTAGCTCAAAGAGTCTAAAGTTCAGTGGAAACAAAAACAGGTGATTAGCCAAGAAAATATTGGCAGGGGGGGCGGGGTGGGTGGAGGAATAAGGGACACTTTGAGAGTTGGACTGTGAAGAAAGCTGAGCGCCGAAGAATTGATGTGTTTGAACTGTGCTGTTGGAGAAGACTCTTTGAGAGTCCTTTGGACTGCAAGGAGATCCAACCAGTCCATTCTGAAGGAGATCAGCCCTGGGATTTCTTTGGAAGGAATGATGCTAAAGCTGAAACTCCAGTACTTTGGCCGCCTCATGCAAAGAGTTGACTCATTGGAAAAGACTCTGATGCTGGGAGGGATTGGGGGCAGGAGGAGAAGGGGACGACAGGGGATGAGATGTCTGGATGGCATCACTGACTCGATGGACATGAGTCTGAGTGAACTCTGGGAGTTGGTGATGGAGAGGGAGGCCTGGCGTGCTGCGATTCATGGGGTCGCAAAGAGTCGGACACGACTGAGCAACTGAACTGAACTGAACTGAACTGTTTGGTCAAACAACTGATTCAGATTGTGGGGCTTTAAGAAATGAAGCAGTGTGGTACTGATTTAGCAGTTCTATCAAGGTTCAAAAATGTCTCCAACTAAATAATTAGAATGTTTGCATTTACAGATCATTGAGGAAAAGCTAATCATTGAATCATGTACAGATGTTAAGTATTTGGAGGAAAATGATTAAATATAGAGTAAATATACCTAAATTCAGTTCAGTTCAGTTCAGTCACTCAATCATGTCTGACTCTTTGCAACCGCATGAATCACAGCACCAGGCCTCCCTGTCCATCACCAACTCCCGGAGTTCACTCAGACTCATGTCCATCAAGTCAGTGATGCCATCCAGCCATCTCATCCCCTGTCGTCCCCTTCTCCTCCTGCCCCCAATCCCTCCCAGCATCAGAGTCTTTTCCAATGAGTCAACTCTTTGCATGAGGTGGCCAAAGTATTCGAGTTTCAGCTTTATCATCAGTCCTTCCAGTGAACACCCAGGGCTGATCTCCTTTAGGATGGACTGGTTGGATCTCCTTGCAGTCCAAGGGACTCTCTACCTAAATTAGTTCCTCATAAATTGAAAAATTGGAACCATAAGAGCTCTGGAAGAAAATGTAAATGAATAGTTACCTAATCTTGAGGCAGGGAAAATCTTTTAATCATTAAAGCAAAGGAAGAACCACTTAAAAAGGAGGTTATAGTCTTTAGTCTATAGTGAAAGAAATTCAAGATGAAAAAAGTTAAAGGAGTCAAGATTGGAAATGAAAGTATAAGTATCTACCTATAATGAAAGATATTATAATGAACTTATAGGCAGATATAAGTTCTGCCTTATATCTTATAGTTTGAAAGCCCAAGGAAATCAAAAGACAAATTATTAAAAATAAAAAGAAAATTGGCAAAATGTCCAAAATATACCTAGGAAGAAAATAAAGTTTATAAACTCTAAAAAATAGATATATTTCTATCACTGCAATTATTCTCTTCTTTTTTAGATGTAGATTGTCAAAATATTTTAATATATGCATGGAGAGTACAGAAGAATTTTTATAATTTCTGACTTCATATCTATGCGATACCCTACTATTGTGTCTTATTGTGATTTATTTAATACTTTAGGGAAAATAGGAGTTAAATGTTATGAATTTTTACATATTTTCTAAGAATTAGTAGTTATTTTCACTAATTCACTATTTTTTTTCTTTTTCCAATGTGCGATAGGTCAGTACTCCTGTCTTCGTACCAGGGAAAACTCATGTGCTGCTTCATCGAATGAGTGGGAAAGGACTCGCTGCCCACTACTTCTTTCCAAGACAGCCTTGCATTTTTGGTGATAAGATGGTCTCTGTGCAAATAACACTGAATAATACCACTGATCAGAAGATAGAAAATATCCACGTAGGGGGGAAAAAGCTTCCTATGGGCATGCAAATGCATGTTTTTAATCCAATAGGTAAATATTAATTCTCATTTATTGCTTTAACTATATTTGATAATTAAACGTGTTTATTTTTAAAATAAAGGAGAATGCATATTATTTTATTGATTTTTACCAAACTCGGTTTATATTGGGTTGGCCAAAAAGTTAATTTGGGTTTTTCATTACCATGGCATGGTAGAACCTGAATGAACTTTTTGGCCAACCCAACATTAGTTTTTCCTTTTTAAACCAAATTTATTGTATAAGATAAATACATTTCTTTGCCCCTAGCAAATCAAGTACCATCAGTGGTGATAACCAGTACTGATGAAAGAATGGTTCTGGAGAATCACAATTGCTGTGCATTTTTCCCACCCGCATCACCTACCCCCACCTCTTTTCCTGGTCAGCTTCCTTCCCTGCATGATTTTACTTTGCCTTTTGGTTATAGTACCTCCTGCATCTTTTCTTCCCCGTTTTCCTTCACATTCTGTAGATTGAAATATAAAGGGAGCAAAGACTGAGAGGGTGTATACCAATTCTGTTTGTCTTCCCTCTTTCTGAAGGCAGAAAGCCCACAGTATGTTTCTGAAGGCAGAAACGCCCACTGGTATTTTCACACATCATGTGTTTTAATCTGTTGCCACCATTTAAAAATCAGCATCTTTTCACAGTAAAGGACAAACCCCAAAATCTCGCTGTTCATGGATAAAGCACAAGAGTATGGCAGTGCCCGTGCTTTATCCCCACCTGCTGCACAACCAGCTGATACCGAGTAGGCTGCCCCTGCTGTGCACCATGCGCCTTCCAGGCTGCCTCCGGGCCCGGTACATCATACTGTCTCCCCAGCTGCTACAGGAGATACACCTTCTTAGCATTAAGCGTAACAGTTGTATGGCTTACTTTGAATTTTTTAAATGGTACAGTAGTTAGAATGTTCAGCTCTATTTTGGTTTTGTATGAGTGGAGGCAGTCCTACGGTTTAGTTGAAAGAAGCTTCAGAAAAGATCTTAATTAAAAGTGATATAAGGTTTCTGTCATTGAATCCTTGAAGTGTTATAATCAGGTCCACATAGTTCCTATTTTATGATACTTGAGGTGAGCAAAGCCTTTTGACCAGGTAACTGTACCTTCTTTACTCCTTATTTCCTAGCATATAGTTATTCTGTCTTTTTCCATCTTTGCCTGAGTGAGCTCTTTGACATTGTTGAATTCTCTCCTCTGTCATTTTAATGAGTCATTCAGTAAAAAAATCATCCTTTATGTTATATTTTTTCCACAAAGATATAAAAAATTCCTAATATTTAGATGAAATTTGGTAGCAGCCAAAGTAGAGAGAAGTAGAGTTAAAGTAAATTGATTTCAGAACCTGCTTAATATCCTTTTTAAAAAATAATTTGGTAATTAAGACACCATTTAAACAATACAGTGTGCTGATTCTTATTTATTTTGTGGTTAACATATTGCCAAGGAATTAAGAGTATCCCAGTTTGTGTTCTTTTTTATTGCTTGCAATCCAACTTTTTTTATCTAGTTAAAAAGTTACTTTAAGAAGCATCAAGCAACTGATATATGCATTGTCTGAAGGTTGAAAATGTTATCCAAAGGTTAAAACAGTAGAACAGTATTAACATTTCTTTGAGCTGGCGTAATGAGTTGATAAGTTGACCTTTTGTTGGCCTATGTAGAACAGAAGAAATAAATAGAATAAATTTCAGAGTATGGCCTTCGTACCAAAATAAAATATGAATATATATCATTGCCTCAGTACTAGCAATAGGCTTTCTTTTCTTAGGCAGATTTCCTGACCATAGGGTTTCATTCATTTTGTTGGCATTTACTGGATACCCTCAAGATGCAGAGTTCTTTCCCATGCAGTATAGATTCCCAGGCAGTAGATAACAGTAGAGCTCAGAGTATGATATATCTTAATTAGTCCTCCAGAAACATCCTAAGGATGCAACAAAAATACTGCATCTTCGTATTTTTGTGAAATAGAGGAAGTAAGATACTGGTGTTCTTTAATAAGCACATATACGTATGTTAAGGAGTCAGTGACTTTCTTATTTGTCACCAGTCTATTCTCTTTTTTCTGTAATATGAGAAAACTTTTTTGTCAGGATTTTGCCCTGCCTTTAGCATGAAACTGGATTCCTGGCAGGAGTGTTAGGAATAAAGTGCCATTTTCCCATGAAGATCAGGTACATGGACACAGGAAATTTAACACACACACACACACACACCCCAAAAGAGTAGCCTTAGGCTCTCTGCACTATATTCAGTGACTCTATGTTAACACTTGACAAGTTTGAGTTCAGCTAAGATTTCACCAGTTACTATACAACTGTCCCATCACAGCATCCTGTATGATTTCATTTTTCATTATTAATATAGTGGTATAATAGAACCAGTGTTTTTCAGCCATTTCTGCATAACCCTCTCATGTCTATTGTGATGATTCAGAACCAGTATTCAACTGTAGACCCCTGCCTGAATAAACTATTCCAATGTATTATAGTAGGCTTCAAATATTATAAAAATCTGTTATATGAATAATTTTATGCTGATCACTTTGCTCTTGAAAGTGAAAGTGTCCGAATTCATGTCTGCTCAGTCATGTCCAACTGTTTGTGACCACATGGACTGTAGCCTACCAGGCTCCACAGTCCGTGGAATTTTCCAGGTAAGAGTACTGGAGTGGGTTGCCATTTCCTTCTCCAGGGGATCTTCCCGACCCAGGGATCAAACTGGGTCTCCCACATTGCAGGCACGTGCTTTACCATCTGAGCCACCAGGGAAGCCCCTCTGCTGTTGACGCTTTCATATAATAAAACATAGCATTGATCATGAACTAGCCTCCAGAATCAGTATGGCGCTCAGCTCACAGTTAATTATCTTAAGACTGAGGATGTTATGAAACTGTGTCAGACAGTGACATCATCAAGGCATCCTAAGAACTGTCACTTGGTCAAATGAGATATGAGGATACATGATGTAGAAAGATCTAGTCCCAAGTGCCATCGTTTTTTGAAGATGACAGCATTTGCTACCAATGTGGTGTCAGGTGCAAACAAGACCAAACCCCAGTATATCTGTGCACAGAAGAAAGCATCAAGGATTCAGTGAAGAAGAGCATTGAACAGTGTGACTGACAGCTGTGAACTGATACAGTGTAGGCTTTAGGAAAAATGCAAGAAAACTATCATTGTAGTTATTTACAGTAAAGCCTGTTTGTCAGAGATTAAGTAGCAAGGCTTCTGGGGTACTTACATACACTTCTGGTAAATGTTAGGTTTGCAAATAAATGGAATTCCAACTAGAATCAGCACACCAATAACACTTTAAAAGTCAGCATCAAATACTTCCTTATAGTGCTTAATCTTCATTTAGGCTTTTAGATATAAAAATACTTCTTAATATTTTAAGCTTATTGAATTATTTTGTCCTACCTGTACCATGATTTCTGTAATGGTTAGCATTATATGGGAAATTATACCTATCACAAGCCCTAGGATAATCACAGTCTATTGGACCATTGTGTGATTGCTAAAATATAGTTACATCCAATAATGCAACTAACAATACAACCACAGTTATACTGGAGACTTTAAACAAAGTAGAAATCAAAAGTGAATGGTTTCTATTTAAATATAGAATATATACAAATATTTGTACTAAATAGGTATATGTTTAAGATCCCTTATTATTCTAATGTATAGCATTACTGTTTGACTCTGGAGTCATAAGCAGTATAAAATCATGTTATTGTTTATCTTGAGTTTTATTATTATTAACCAGTACTGTATATTGAAGCAGTTATTTCCCACACTTGATTAGTTGATAGGTGAAAGTTCAGAAATTACACATCTACAAAATGTCATTTTGTAATTTGTTTTCTCAAGATAACATCTGCTACTAAATTTTCTTTGAGTAATTCTTCAAATAATACAATTAGACTTACTGTTTTGGTTCATATAATGCCAGTTATCTTCAGTAATAGCTGAGGACAAGTTAATTTCTTCTTCCAACTTTGCTTTAATTTGCATGCTTTAAATTTTGGACTTTTTCCCCTGTGAAAATTTAGGACATTGCTGAAAATGTATTTTTCATATCTAGAGTAAATATTCCATAGTTTTAAGTATATAATCTCTTATAGCACCCAGAGTCTGATACAGATGTTCGAAACGGGAAAACATTTATTTCCTCCTCACCTTCAGTTCCTATCAAGACACAATTGTAAAACATGGAATTTCTCAGGATGAGCTCTATTTCTGAAACACATAGATGTAATATGTTCATTGTAGTTATGTGCAGAATTACGTTGTGAAAAAGAAAGCCTTGAGGTGAAATTACTTTATAATTTGCTTTAATACCGTTAGTTTCAAATTATTCTTACAAATTATTAAATTTGACTACTTTAACCAAACCACAAATATTACATATGTTTTCAGTGTTTAGTTTGCCTCTTTTTCACTTCCTCTGTGTTTTCATGTCTAAATTGTCTTATTTCCTAGAATCTCTTGAGCCTGCGAGATCCATTACTGTTTCAGTGGGTATTGACTTTTGTGATTCCACTCAGACTGCCAGTTTCCAGTTGTGGTAAGTTCAGTCGTTCTGTGTTTCTTGTTACTATAAACAATAGCAGATCAAAATCAAGACTTTCAAAAGCTTTTTCTGTGAGAGAAAATATTTACACAATCATGTTTTCCTTTGGCAGTATTTAGACTGCTGTGAAATAGTTGCACATATTACGTGTGATATATGTATTTTTAGTATTTGTTACACAGATAGCCATTACAGTCTGCTATATGTGGTTAAGAGCTTCTCTGATGGCTCAGACAGTAACGAATCTGGCTGCAATGTGGGAGACCTGGATTTTATCCCTGGATCAGGAAGATCCCCTGAAGAAGGAAATAGCAACCCACTCCAGTATTCTTGCTTGGAGAAGTACATGGACCGAGGAGCCTGGTGGGCTACAGTCCATGGGGTGGCGAAGAGCTGGACACGACTGAGTGACTAGCACTTTCAGTTTCACTCTAATGATGTGTGAGAATTCCTGAACTGTAGTCCACTGATGGGCCACAGACCATGGCGTCGCAAAGAGTCAGACACGACTGAATGACTAACACTTTTCTTTCTTCCATACATAGTTAAACTTCAGTTTATTTAGTTCAGTTCAGTGCAGTCGCTCAGTTGTGTCTAACTCTTTGCGACCCCATGAACCATAGCACGCATCTCCATTGTGTTGGTGATGCCAGCCAACCATCTCATCCTCTGTCGTCCCCTTCTCCTGCCTTCCATCTTTCCCAGGATCAGGGTCTTTTCAAATGAGTCAGCTCTTTGCATCAAGTGGCCAAAATATTGGGAGTTTCAGCTTCAACATCAGTTCAGTTCAGTTCAGTCGCTCAGTCGTGTCCGACTCTTTGTGACCCCATGAAGCAGCACACCAGGCCTCCCTATCCATCACCCAACTTCCAGCGCCTATCCAAACTCATGTCCATTGAGTCAGTGATGCCATCCAGCCATCTCATCCTCTGTCTTCCCCTTCTCCTCCTGCCCCAATCCTTCCTAGCATCAGGGTCTTTTCCAATGAGTCAGCTCTTCGCATGAGGTGGCCAAAGTACTGGAGTTTCAGCTTCAGCATCAGTCCTTCCAGTGAACACCCAGGACTGATCTCCTTTAGGATGGACTGGTTGGATCTCCTTGCAGTCCAAGGGACTCTCAAGAGTCTTCTCCAACACCACAGTTCAAAAGCATCGATTCTTCGGCACTCAGCTTTCTTCACAGTCCAACTCTCACATCCATATATGACTACTGGAAAAACCATAGCCTTGACTAGACGGACCTTAGTTGGCAAAGTAGTGTCTCTGCTTTTTAATGTGCTATCTAGGTTGGTCATAACTTTTCTTCCAAGGAGTAAGTGTCTTTTAATTTCATGGCTGCAATCACCATCTGCAGTGATTTTGGAGCCCAAAAAAATAAAGTCTGACACTGTTTCCCCATCTATTTGCCATGAAGTGATGGGACCAAATGCCATGATCTTCATTTTCTGAATGTTGAACTTTAAGCCAACTTTTTCACTCTCCTCTTTCACTTTCATCAAGAGGCTTTTTAGTTCCTCTTCACTTTCTGCCATAAGGGTGGTGTCTGCATATCTGAGGTTATTTATATTTCTCCCGGCAATCTTGATTCCAGCTTGTGCTTCATCCAACCCAGCGATTCTCATGATGTACTCTGCATATAAGTTAAATAAGCAGGGTGACAGTATACAGCCTTGACATACTCCTTTTCCTATTTGGAACCAATCTGTTGTTCCATGTCCAGTTCTAACTGTTGCTTCCTGACCTGCATATAGGTTTCTCAAGAGGCAGATCAGGTGGTCTGGTATTCCCATCTCTTTAAGAATTTTCCACAGTTTATAGTGATCCACACAGTCAGTTTGCTAAAGCCTGCTAAATTTTTTTTTTTTTTTTTTGCTTATCTCTATGCTTTTGGAAAATTTATGAGAAAATTTGTGAGGAGAACTCAGGAGAAATTAAATTTCATAATATTGTTGGCTAGCCCAGGGAAGATACCTTTTGAAACATTTTATATGGTATCTTAAGCCGCTAAAGTGGAGGATTACTGATTCTGTTAGTACCAAAAACCCATACATTTTTCCCTTTTCACTTTAATTTACAAACTGCTTTTGATGAAATTCAAAAGAGAACATTTATCAGTTGGCAAAGGTTTCATAGGTGAATACTATTTAAAAGAGCTTTTCTAGGATTGAGATTTTTCATTGTTATTGTTTTATATAATGTTTTATACACTTCTGATGAAATCCAGAAACTATTAGCAAACTAGCTGTATTTGTGTGTCTTTAAGAATTATCTTTGAACTCATTTCTTTTATATTTTTCTGATTTAAGATATAATTTGTTATTTTGATTGAAGTCCTTTGTTCTTATTCTGAGAAGAATTGAGACATTTTATTTATCTAAATTTTAGGTAGCTTCTAACAGAATTTGTTATGATAAAAACCTCCAGATTAGGAAATACACAGACACTTTTAAATAAGTTTATAGGTTAAGTATAATGAATCTTTCTTTTTCATATACCTTTTCAATACTAGTAAGTCAGGCCTAATATTATACCATTTATTGCTGAGAACCTGCAATGATGAATATAAGCAGTGTAGCATAACACATTGATTTTATGCAGATCATCACCTTTATGTTTTGGGAGGTCTGCTATATTAGTGATATATAAAAACTGATTACTTTTCCCAACATTGCCTAGTAATTGTTTATTATTTTTCTGTTAGACAAACAACACAGATCAATATTACTGAGCACAAGACTATGAGTAACATCACTCTAAATAGATTTGCCTCCAACACCAGAGGTATATTCATTTTAATGATTTCGACAATGTGAACCCAATGACAAAGCTTATGCACTGTTAGGGCAAAATTAAGAACTAAAAAAATTCTTTTTTCTCTTCAGTTTATATTAAAAACCTTTTTAAAAAAATTATTTATTTTAATTGAAGGCTAATTACAGTATTGTAGTGGTTTTTGCCATACATCTGTGCAGTGAAGGGCTTTTAAAAATATTTTTTCACTACAAAGATTTTCTGTTTAGTTCATTAGATAAGATTTACATCTTGTCTTTCACAATTAACTAAGTCTCTTTAGGGAAAAATATTTAGATAATGTTTGATTTCTGTCTTCCATTGGAAAGTATATATGAAAA
Organism: Budorcas taxicolor; assembly: GCF_023091745.1. Taxonomy (NCBI): domain Eukaryota; kingdom Metazoa; phylum Chordata; class Mammalia; order Artiodactyla; family Bovidae; genus Budorcas; species Budorcas taxicolor. Next base: position 9,365,544 of record NC_068919.1, on the reverse strand, counting down.
ATTTTTTCTCAGATTCTCTTAAACTAATTTTAGGAAAATGATTAATTTATTTTAGACAGAAAATAGCCTTAGCTATTATAAGCATCTGCATTAATATGTTTTTCTATTGTGAAGGTATGAATTAGTTATTTATTGTAGATTTGTATTAAGTACATAACCACACTATATCAAAAATTATTTTTGTGTGTATTCCAAAAGAACACTTTGTCTTACATCAAATGTAATTGATCCTGAAGCAGTGTAATCACAATTACTCACTTTCTTAATTGGCCTGCCCAAAATCAGAAAATGGAAACCGATCGACAGTGTTTAAATCAATAGCTTCATAGTAGTGCTAGTGGAGGTAGGGAGATAATGGTAATGGGTAGATCAATTGGTCTTAGATGCCAATCACTGACTGTGCCTTTTGCATAGTAAATAGCACTTTTTGCTTAGTGATGTGCTGTATTAGTGTTGGTAGTTCAATAAAAAGGGAGGGGAAAGCAAGAATGGCTGATACTGATTTTTTCCTTCAAAATATGTAATCCAAATCAATATATAAAATTGTGGGTAATAAGAGCATATTTGATAGGAAGCCTTCAGAAATACTGAGAACATGGATTATGAGCCCTTCAGGTACACTTTTGTTTATTTATCGAAAAGGAACAAAAGTGAAATGATCCTACTTTAGCTTCTAGATTAACTCTCTGTATTGTTATAGTTATATGATGCATATATAGACAGATAAAGCTATTATATATAACTGCATAGTTATATGGATACTTGGTAAGTATTAATGTCTCTTCTTTGGCTTTGCATTTTAAATGGTCATCAAATTAAGTCCTTGATTAAATGTGTATAATATACATAAATGTGTCTTTCTAAAAGTAGATGCAGTGCATAAACAGGTCTCACCCTTGTTACCAGCGGATATTAATGTATTAACTAGTGTGAAAACTTATATGACTTGGCTCACGTTAGAGGGCTGAGCACTAACATCCACCCCTCTTTTTGCCCCAAATCATTAAATAGTCAGAAAATACATTCTTTAATAGAAAATGAGCACTAAAAAGAGAAAGAGTGCTATTAGCTGACCAGAAATTGTGAAGAATTATTGGCAGTTAGAAAGCAAATGGGAGCAGATATACAATAACAGAGAAAATAAAAACCACAGAGCAGAGCACTTATGGGAGAAAACTACTATAATGGTAAGAACAAAGCTGGCAGAATCTCAAACAGAAAGTGAACGAGTGAAAAGAAAAGTGAGGGTGAGACAGTGTTAGGGAATTAAAGAACTACTTCCAAACCCCAGTTCCCCAACCCTTCCTCTAGCAGCAGGCAGCTTACACATTTAATCAGACCTAAGAATTCCCCTGTAAAGAAAGTGAACAGCTACTTGCCTGGGAAGGACTTTTGGTAAGAATGTGGGGGCCTACGAGAGCAGCAAGGGTTGAGTTTATAGGAAGGAAGCAGGATGGTCAAAGATGAGATGAAATGCAGTTCTAACCAAGAGAAAGATCTTCTCAAGTCATCTACACTAGGATAAAGCCAATCTTGCATCTGTTGGTAGAGAGCCTACCTGCCTCCCAGCTTCACGACCAGGTAACCAGTCATGTCTCACCCACTTAAGAAAACTCCAGCCAGCCCAGCAGACTGGAGGAGATCCATAGAAATAACACTCACTAACATGTATGGAGTAGTGCTACATGCTGCACACTATTCTAAACACTTGGCATTGTGTGTGTTAATTTACTTAATTCTCAGAACATTCCTATGAAGTGAGTAGTAGTATTATCCCATATTAGAGATGAATAAACTAAGGCATAGGAAGACAACTTGTCTAAAATCTTATAGCTAACATGCAGAACTTGCTGTGTTCACTCTTCAAAGCTAGTCCTTCATTATAAATACAGACAGACAGCTTAGGATGACCAGACTTTACAAGAAAGGCATCAATTTGAAAGGGAAGGCTCAAAATGACTTACAGAGATGAACCAGTCATGAAGGGAGCAGACAGTCTGAGAAAGAGACAAGATATCTTTAAAAGTTAAAACTACTATCTGATTCCAGAGGACACTTCATCTATAAAGCAAGAATTTATTGCTTACTTTGAGAAAGAGTAATTAGACTATTTAAAGTTATTCTTAGGGATTTAAAGACATAATTCCAAAAGGAATCCAGTAGGTGGATGATAGACTGGATGCAGCTGAAGTCTGATTTAGTATTCTATAAGAGGGTCTCAGTAAGTGAAATCAAGTAGAACAGAAGACAAAAAGACAGGGATGGAAAATATGAAAGAAAAGTTAAAAGAAGCAATTCATCTGATAGGTCTGGAAGGAAAGAAGAGAGACAATGGAGAAAAGAAATACAGAAATTAGAGGAGAAAATTTTCCCAAGCAAATGAAATGTACAAGCCTTCAGATTGAAAGGACCCATCAAAGGCCAAACAGGATGAATGTGAACAACTAGCAGAAAGGCCACATTCTTGTAGAATTTTTGATAAGGAGAAAACCACTTTAGTATCTTCCAGAGAGAAGAAAAGCAGCTTACCTAAAAATGAACAAGAATGTGAATGGAATCAGATTCCTCAATAGTGTCATAAGTTCTGGTGACCAGAAGGCAAAGGACATAACCTTGAAAATTTTCTTGAAAGGATTACTCAAAGATACAGTTAGTAAAAAAAAAAAAAAAATTTAATCTGTGACAGAGAAAAATAGAATAAAAAATTAGAGAAAGAATTCTACCTGTAAAATCCATCGATATGTAAAAATAATTGTTCATACCTAATGTAAAAGATAAACTAATGATCTGGAACAAAAAAAAATCTCAAAAAAAAAAAACCAAACAAACAAAAAAAAGGCAAAAAAATCTCAACATGAACAAGTATGAGGAGGAATGATGGTGTTCTTGTCATGCTTCACAAGAGAATTGACTGATGCAAAAAGAAGTTTAAATATGGTTTAAAATGTTAAAGCTAACCTCTGCTGCTAAGTCACTTCAGTCGTGTCCGACTTTGTGTGACCCCATAGACGGCAGCCCACCAGGCTCCCCCCATCCCTGGGACTCTCCAGGCAAGAACACTGGAGTGGGTTGCCATTTCCTTCTCCAATGCATGAAAGTGAAAAGTGAAAGGGAAGTCTCTCAGTCATGTCCAACTCTTTGCGACCCCATGGACTGCAGCCTACCAGGCTCCTAATGGGATTTTCCAGGCAAGAGTACTGGAGTGGGGTGCCATTGCCTTCTCCAAGCTAACCTCTAAATTAACAGAAATATGATGCTTATAACATCCAAATGATGAAAGAAGAAAAGGAATGCTTAAAACTTGACCAGTTTAACAAAGCAGGAAAAGAAAAAAGCATGGTAAATACAAAACAAAATAAGATGACTGAAAGGGGCCACACATACTAGTTATCAGAATTCAGGTCCATAAGTTGATTTCCAAGTGGAAATATATTGGGCTTGTAAAAACAAAATTAAGCATATACTATTTATAAAAACCCCACCTAAAAGAGGGTGCCACTGAAAAATTGAGAATAAAAAAATAAAATGTTTATTTGTGTGTTTGTTATCAGACATACAAGTTACCTATCACCACATGAAATATCAGAAGCTTTCTCTTTTAAGTCAGAAAAACAAAGTTTTACCCTCTTTCAGCACTTTCAGATTTTTATGGAAGTTCTAGCCAATAAAAAAGACAAGTAAAAATAGTTAGAGGTATAAATCTGGAAAGACACAAGATTATCATTTCTATCCAACATGTAATTACCAACCCACAAAGTCTTAGAATCAATGAGTTTAGGACAATGGTATGAATCATTATGTGAAAATCATTAGCATTTCCATATAGTAGGAATGACCAATTTTAAAACATTATGAGTAAAATTATTCTGTTTATAAGAACAACAAAAGGAATAATCAGTTAACAAGAAATACATGATACCTATGTGGGAATTTTTTGAAAACCTGAAACTTTCCTGAAGACCATAAAAAGATGATATAAATAAAAGTAATAAATCTGCTGTGTTCCTAAATGGGAGATAGGACTCTCCAACTTGTTGATCTTCAAATTCACTGTGATTCTGAGCTCAGTTCCAGTAAACCTTTTCAAGGACCTTGACAAATTTCTAAAATTCACCTTGATAAAAGGATGTCCAAGAAAAGTCAAAACAAAAAATTAATGAAAAAAGCCTTTTTCAATAATAACTTCAAAATATTCTTTAAGATCCAAGAATATTTTTATTCAGTGTAATTGGCTATTGGCACAAGAGTTAGTGAAACAAAACAGAATTTAGAGATTTTGTATATCATGAAGGTGACATTTCATATTAGTAGGGTGAGATTTCATGTCAATTGTATATGGACCGTTTTCTGAAAAAAAATAAAGATACTTTCTTCCCACAGATTACTCCAAAGTAAATTCCAGATGGATTTATTATTTAATCATAGAAACTATAAAAAGAGTTTAGAAATAATATAAAATAATCTTATCCTGTTTGTGGAGGGGGGGAGGTGAGCAAAATTCAAGCAAGACACAGTATCCAGAAAGATACAGAGAAAAAGCGACAGGTTTGACCATTAAAACTTTTAAGCTTCTCTACAAAAGAAACAAATATTGATATTATAACAGGTGAGAGATAGCGAATATTACAGCATTTTTAGCAAACGAAAGTTTAGTTACCAGAATATATAAAGAACTCTCGCAAATTTCAATATAAAAGAATCTAATATGAAGGTGGAGAAAGTTTGAGAATAGTTCATTTACAGAAAATGAAATGCAGAGAGCTAATAACAATAATATATACAGCATTAGTAATAGGGAAATTTTAAAAAATTCATTCAAATAACAAAAGACTTGCAAAATTCTTAAATAATTTTAATGCCTGACAAAGAAGGTACAGAAAAATATGTGTTCTTATTTACTGATTGTGGGATTTCAAGTTGGTACCACTTTTTTAAAGGTCAGTTTGACAGTATTTATCATATATTAAATATTCATAAACTAAACTCTTCAATTTAGTGACTTCATTTATAGGGTGTCAGGCGTGGGGAAGTATGGTAACCTGTGATGAAGAAATAGATCTCAGAGTGTTAAGTAAGCTTTGTTTATATTAGAGAAAATTTGCAAGTGAGAATTGGTGGGGGAATGCTTACACAAATTAAGATTACATCCCTATTAGGTATGTAGGTTTGGGGCATCTACTATGCATTAAGCACTAAACTGAGTCGTGATAACTCCTTTAGTTGTCGAAGCTAGCTTACAAGGTTAAGTGCCATTTTTCTTACTTAATAGATGAGGAAACTTGAGTCTCACAGTTTCGATCCTAGGAATCTGTGAAATGAGATTGTGTGTGGTCTAAGTATATGCACGGCAGTTCTTTGTAGAACAGGTAGAATCTTGCCTTATATTAAACTGTTATGTCAGCTGACCCCTTGTAATTAGGCTGCTTAGAGCTGCCTCCTATTAGTACCTTGCCAATCTGGTAATCTGTTAATTCTATTAAATTGACACCTGCCATTTCTCATGTTCACCATTCCCCTATCTATGTCAAGACATCTGTGTTTAGCCCCATGTTCAACCAAAGGAGATGAGAAGAAAAAGGTGGGACGGCAAAAGAAAAGAACTGTAAGGAGAGAGAAGAGAGCAATTTTTTTAAAAAGACAAAATATTTAAAAGGAGGATCACAGAAAACTCTGGAGGACATCCTAAATCACTAATATAAACGAAAGTAAATTTTCCCCCAAAATAAAGAGGAAACATTCCTTCTTACTGCCTACTAAGCCACATCTTGCTTAGAAGCTAAGACTGGGTTATAAAGTATTTTATGTACTAGTTATATTAATTAGATTTTGCGTTTATTTGTGTGTAACAGAAACCTGTCTATAGTGACTTCACCACACAGGGTTTTGTTTATTACTCTCCCGGTCAGCAGTTAAGAGCAGCTAGACTCTCCACGGCTTCTCCACATGTCTTCCAGTAGAAGGTCTTCCCAACTTTTTGTTCCATGAGCTAATTTCTTTAGCAAGTGCCAGTCATCCTAGGGGTCACAAGATGGCTTCTGTAATTCCAGGATTCCATCTGCATTCTAGCCCCCTCCCCCCAGCAAAGGAATGAAGTGACCGGGAGGGAGGAGCCCTTGTGTGCTGGAAAAGCAGACCTTTCCCAGGAGTCCCCAGCAGCCTTCTGTCCAGGCTTCATTGGTCATAACTGGGTCACTGGATCAGTCCAGCTGTCATTAATACAAGAGGCTGAGAGAGACGATGTTCAGGGGCACGTTGTCTCCCTGAAGAGACTCAGGATGATTTCAGGAAAGAAGAAAAAGAAAAGTATTAGTAAGTGTCTGCCGCGGCCGTGTTCCAACTTCATTACATTATTTGCTCCACAAGACCCATTGTGGATGAACTTACAGCCTTAGTTTTTCATATGTGAATACGTGGTAATCATTTTACCAATCACAGAATAATGAATAAAATATATAATGAAATAAATATAAGAATAAAGTATATAATATACAAATAAAACATAACATATAGATAATAAATATATAATAAAACATGCATTACCAAAAAGTAACAGAAGTGAAACATATCCAGTCAAGCTGAATCATGTATATTCATCTCTAATTCATTGGTTGTTGCTTGTGGGGGCATTTCAGAATCACCTTTACCGCCCCCTAGCCTGAAGCCTGTTCCTTAGCCACCTTGATGTCCATACATGCCTTAAAAGGCAGCTCTACTTCCCCTTCTTTCTGTGCTCTTGCCCCCTTCTCCCTGGGCGTCGGTGCCCCACAGCTCCTTAACCAAGGGGTCTAGGGGTCCTTTTCAGGAGTGTGTTGGAAAGAAGTCACTTCGTCTGTAATTTAAAAGAAATCACAAGTAAAGATAGCGTAGTATGTGTAATTTAACCCAGTGGCCATAATTCTTAAAATTGTATACATCTTAGTAAAATATTTATACCACACACTCCCGATATGTACTGTGTGTGTGTCTCACTATGCAAACATATTATGTATATACTGAAGTATTATGTACAAGCAAAAATAGAACTTCAGATGGGATGAGAAAAAAATTAATTGATAGTTTTTTTTTTCCTCAGTGGATTTTCTGCCTCAGTGGAGTGCCGTGTCCTTTCCCACTTTGGAGCGCACTGATTTATCTAGTTATTTGAAGCTGGGAGCTTATATTTAACACTAAATTAGTCCATAGTATATATACCTATCCATTTACTACTCTATCAGCCTCTGAGTGTTTCTCTTAATGTGGCTTAGCCCTTCCAGTACCTCAGCCTGCTCTTACCCTCCAAGCATCCTACTCTCAACACGTCTATCTTAAGGACTCCATCTGTGCTGTTTTTGGAAGAAATATCTCCCTCCCTTCCAGGCCTGCTCCATTCGCCTAGTTCTTATGCTCTTGATCCCAATCTCGCTTACCTCGGCTAACACCTCTCTCTGTCTGTTTTGCACCAGCCTGTAATTACTTTGGAGCTGCTTTAAGCATTTTTCTTTGGCCTCTGCACCCTCAGGAAGCCTCTGCTGCTCCCTGTGCCCCGCCTTTCACTGCCGGTCTTTGCACTGAGCTTCAGCTCATTGCATCCTGCACTCCCCCTCCAGTCTGAACTGCGTCGCTAAGTCAGCTGTTACACCTCCTTTTTATCCCTCCCTGCAGTTTTTGACTCACACCTCTTCTCCCCAACCACTCTCTTTCCAGTTCTCTTCTGCAAGTTGTACCACTTCTGTTTTTATTTACACGCAGGTGTCCACTTTATCCTTCTTCTTGGCATATCCTCTTTTCCTATGCGATCTTATCTACTTAAAAGGCTTCAGTCCTTCCCTGTACATTCTGGTTGCTTCTGAACTCATGTGTACTGCCCTGACCTGTTTTCTGATTCATGATTTGTATTTCTAGTTATCTGTTAAATATCTCTTCCTGAGTGACACAGGGGTACTCAAAATATAGCATGATTTAATCCAAACCATTTTGTTTAATCCTCCAAACTCCTCTCCATTGAAGAAAGTCATCCTTGCAGTTATTCACGGTAAATGGTTCAAGGTCTCTTCCTCCCGTCCATCACTGCATCTGTCCCTTTTAACTCTAAAACACCCCTGTCTTCCGCATTTCCTCCCAGGGAAGCAGCCTTGTATAGTCAAATAAAATATATATATTTTATAAAACATATAAAATGTATATATATATGGCAGCAAACATTATATAGCTGACTTTGGAATAGGATAGACCTCGGTTCACATCTCAGTGCTGCTGTGTTCAGACCTTCATACTAGTTGTGTGACCTTGGGCATATTGTTTAGCTTCTCTTGGTGAATTAGGGGTAACAGAAGGTAGCTCTTAGGATCACTGTCAGGATGCACTAAGGCTACACGCACAGTCAGTGCTGAAAACCCCTGCTTGGACTGTTGATTCGTCTCCTTCTGATCTCCCTGGCTTGGGTTTCTCTTGTACACCACCTTCATACAGGGCCGGCACAGTCTATAACATTCATATGCGATTATTTGTTTATTTTCCTGTGTCAGAAGGCTCCGGTAGTTTCCTTTTTTTTTCCCCCAGGATACTTTGAAGCACACTGGCCTGAGTTATGAGAGTAAAGTAATCGTATGCTTTGTCATACAGATCAGGACACTTCAGATAGTGACAGGAGACGTGATCTGAGCAAGGTCCCAGGACAGCTGCCATGGGGAACTGGGCCCACAGCTGTGTGTGCTGTTCTCTGCAGAGTGTCCCTAGCCAGTCTCTTCACACACCCTCTGCTCACCATTCCCAAAATGTAGATCTAGAATCCATAGAATGTCCCTCTCCCTCCTTTTGGAAGTGAACGTACCTCTACCTCACTCCTGCAGAATTAATCAGCCCCTCTTTTTGGACTGTGATACTTGCCACATATCTCTAACATTGTACTTATCTTTCTGTTATAAACATAATTGAACTCTTTCTCTGTCACTAAACTTGTGAACTTCAAGGGCCAGTTTTACTTGTCTTTAAATCCCCAGACACTCAGAGAGTACATGAGATCAAGTTTATATTCAGTAAATGTTTATTGAATTAATAAATAAATTGAGTTTATTGATTTGCCTTGGGCAGTCCATGTGTGAATAATTCAGAATCATTGTTGTTTTTTTTTAGTCTAGTCTTTACCTTGTTCCATTAAAGAAAATGGCAGCTTAGAAGATTGTAGTATAAAATACTAGCATAAAATCGAAATGGATTTTCTTCTCTTTCCTTATACTTTAATATTTATCCCTACCCCACCCTTCAAGAAAGTGTTTCTCTTAACCTTGCATTTGGTGGGTTTTGGGGTTTTTTTTGCTTGCACAGAAATATTCTTATTTACTCTTTGCTTTTCTCCTCTTTATATATGACATTGTTTTTATTGAAGAATAACTTCATCTGTAACACAGAACTTCAGTGTTCAGCTTGATGAATTTTTATGTGTACCACCAAATCAAAGTTTTGAACATCTAGAGCCCTCCAGAAAGGTCTCCCATTCCTCCCCGTAGATACCACCTTTTCTATAGAAGTGACTGCAGTTCTGTGTTCTCTATCCATGAGTTAGTTTTGGTATCATATAATATGTATATTTGTTTCTAGCTTCTTTCACTCAAGGTTAGGTCTGTGGAATCATCTTTTATGTGTAACAGTAGGTTTGTTTTTTTTAATTGTTATGTAATATCTCACTGACTGTGTCACAATTCATTTATCCATTCTATTATCCGTGGGCACTTGGGTTGTTTTTCATTTGGGGCTATTAATAATAAAACTGTGATTAATATTATTGTACAGGTTTTCTTTTCATAGTACATAAACAGTTATTAACACTTGATATTATTTTGTTAGCACACATCTTAACACGGTATGGTCACTCCATTTTATTCTTTATTTAAAAATTGATAGCTTTAAAAAGATATCTTAAACTAACACTAAAGCACTCCATTTTGTACACTTTTACTGCAAAGTTGAAGACAAGATGTTCTCTACCAGATAAGCTGCATTAAATGTTCCTCTGGAGTTTCCCTTGTAGCTCAGACGGTAAAGCATCTGCCTACACTGTGGGAGACGCGGGTTCAATCCCTGGGTCGGGAAGTTCCCCTGGAGAAGGAAATGGCAATCCACTCCAGTATTCTTGCCTGGAGAATCCCATGGACGGAGGAGCCCAGTAGGCTGCAGTCTGTGGGATCGCAGAGAGTCAGACACGACTGAGCGACTTCACTTCACTTCACTTCACTTGAAAAGAAAGTGAAAGTGAAGTTGCTCAGTCGTGTCCGACTCTTCGCGACCCCGTGGACGGTAGCCCACTGGGCTCCTCCGTCCAGGGGATTCTCCAGGCAAGAATACTGGAGTGGGCTGCCATTTCCTTCTCCAGAGGATCTTCCCGACCCAGGGATCAAACCTGGGTCTCCCGCATTCCAGGCAGGCACTTTAACCTCTGAGCCACCAGAGAAGCCTTCACTTCACTTATCTACCAGATAAGTTGCATAGATATCTGGTAAGTTGCATTACGTGCTTCTGCTCCTTACCTGGTTTTAAAAGTTCTATGTCAAATGGCATATTTATCATAACTGCAAATAATAGGCTTTCCAGTTGAGATAACAGATGTATTTCTTTGCAAATAGTGATGAGAAATATTTCAAGCCTTTTTAGCTGTGATATTTAAGGCAAACATCTTTATATGCTTTAATTGTACCTGTTTAACTGCATATTGTTAAGAAGAATGTCTGTTTGTTAAGCATTTAGTCAGCTTTAATGTGTTTTTTCTTTAGTACCAAGGATGATTGCTTCAGTGTTAACATTCAGCCTCCCGTTGGAGAACTGCTTTTACCTGTGGCCATGTCAGAGAAAGATTTTAAGAAGGAGCAAGGTGAGAGATCATTACCATTTACTAGAAATTGGCATCCCAGATAAGTGAGCTCATTCCTCTGGCTGAGCTCTAAAATAAATTACCATATGCACATAGCTATTAACAGATGTCAGTGTGCAATCTTCCAAGTTTTGCTAATGCTTTGTGTTTATAAAGTAGCCTTAAAGGTATGTTTGTCTGCATCCCTGGCATACTTAAAAATTGATTACTATGTCTTTTAAATAATAAATTGATTCTTAATTAACTTTTCAGTCCTGGGAATTTTGGCTTATCAATCTAATGATGTATTCATGTGTTTTGTATTAGCGAAAATGTCAGGAATTTAGAACTTAGCAAAGTCCCATCACAGTACGTGTTATGTGTATGTATTTCCTTTCACTATAGCACTGTTTTTTTGTGTTCTGCTAATAATATTTTTCCCTGTTAGAGTGCCCTGTCCTTCAGAATAAAGTCCTAATTGTAGCATTAAAATATTAAAATACCTCTATTTTCTTTTGACCTTATTCTGTATTAAAGAAATGTTATGCTGTAAGGCTGTATCAGAGCTGAAGCAAATTAAAATAAGCAACAAAAAAGAAAATATTTTCAGCAGAATGAAAGTGTTAATGTCTTGGACTTGACCCAGAGTTAAGCATACTTTCTATTAAAAATAATTTTCTTCGTATATAAATAAGGGGAAACAACTGCCTCATTCTATGTATTTAATTAAGAATAGCATTTATAAAGCCAGGACATATTTAAATAGTATAGTCAGCAACTTTTTTAAGTTTATATGAATCCGGGCTATGTTTTTCTTTGGAAGGAGTTATCAAAGATTCCCTTCATCTTGAGGTCATTAATTCATACCTGTCAAGCTTTCATGAAGTACTAGGCGCACACAAATACCTATACCTAAGGAGAAGGGCTTGCCTCCTGGCATTGCATCATTGTAGTGCCAGAGGTTGGTTTGTTTTACCGTGAACCTTTGCAGTTCAGTGTCCAGAAGACCTGTTGTAGAAGAATCTCACAAAGAAACTCTCAAATAAGACTGTAAATTAATAGTAATCTTTTATTCTTCTGCCTTACTTTTAAGTGATAAAGAGTGACTAAATCCATCTTTGCATTTACTTTTCTTGGAAGTTGGTTATTGCTGTAGAAGAAAGTCATATCTGTGATTTTATTTTTCCATTGCCAAATTGAATTGATTCTTACATTTGCTATTCTTACCCTTTGCTGGCTAAAGCCTGCCTCTCTGCTTTACATCTGCTCAGCAAACCCAGGTGAGTGGCACACAGGAGCTGAGTAAGCCTTGACACGTTTATTGTGAAGGGGATAGTCCTTTTTCGAAAAGTGCAGCTAAAGTTTATCTAAAGCAGTAGGTTATACCTTTTCTCTTCCTCAGCTTTGGTTTAGAATATGTACTTGATACTTGATCAAGTTTTTTTACGCTCTGTTGTGACTGAGGGATTTCTTCCCTGACTAGCCATACAGAACCGTAATCGCGTGAGAGAGGTGTGCTTGGAGAACAGCTGTGGTCCTCTGTGGAGTTGTTGCCAAAATTCCTTTTTCTTCTGCCATTTTACTTCTATGGTTGTTGATTATTTGTCTGAATAAATCTGGCAGCTGTTTGCTATGTTTAATAGAGCAGAAAGGCTACTCTGAATAAAGCTATTTGAAAATTTGTTTATATGAAGTATTTGTAAATCCTTGCAAGTCTCTCGGCATTTCTGTATCATTCTTTCTGTCTTCCTGAATTCATTCTTTGATATGGGACTTGATGCTGGCAAATTTACCACAGGTTTAAAGAGTCTTTTCAGTAGCATCGTTTCAGTTCTAGATTTCAGCTGCTTTGGTAATAGAGGTCTCAATTCTCAACTTTACACACGTATTTGTTTCTTACATCACTCTAGGAAGAGCTTAGCTTATTTTGCAGAAGATACCTAGAAATGACTCATTAACTGGAAATTCTAAATCAGAATAAAATCAGTTTCCTCAGATTTTATCAATGCCGGTAAATTTAAGAAATGTCTGTGTGTGTCATTACATGCTAGCTTTTTTCTACTTTAAATAAAATGAATTTATACACTTAATATCTCATTTCACAGGGCATATATTTCAAGACTCAAGAAATGTATTAACTGTATTAACTAGGATTTAACTGAAGAAATTATAAACTAAAAACATGAGGAATATGATTCTATTTTTATACTACAGATGTGCATATTTGAAAAATGTGTATAATGTTAATTAAGAATACTTCTGTCAGGTTGTACATATTAGATTAATGTTTTTTAAAGTGAAAATGTTTTGCTTCTAGTATGTAGCATGATCTGTCGCTTTCCTCAGTTGTTGCATTTAGAGTTCCATGACCAGGCGTGCGTTTTTATAAGGTTGGTGGTCAAAGTGCTAAACAAAAGATTGGTTTAGTCTGTATTTTGAAGTTATCCAGAGTATTCATATTATGAGCCTTAACCAGAAGGCGTGTTTGTTTCATTATTATGAATTTTGATCCTTGCAAAGTTAGTTCATGATCTAGCTGTGGGATGATTTTAGTACTATAAAGTGAGATGTTTTATTTTTGAAAATGTAATTTCATTTGTTGAAGCAGTTTTAATTGTACGAGACCCAAGGAAAGTGCTTATTCCAAATTTCCTCTTCTTATTTGCTTTCTTCTTAAGAATTAAGTTGGAAGTCTAAAACATTCAGATCTTCTTCTCTTATTTTATTTACATTTCAGCAGTCCGTTACAGCTGATTAACCTAAGTGCTGTCCACTGCCTCACCAAAATGAGGTAAATTTTAATGAGGCAGCATATTCTGCAGTCTGAGAATTTTAAAACATTCATCCAATTACCTGACCTTCATTAGGTATGAGCAGGCTGTGTAGTGGTTAAGGAATGTTTTTGTAGAAGAAACTTTTAATGATATCTTGGCATATTTTTCTTTTTCGTTAATTTAAGAATACCTGATATATTTTCATTTAGGAAAAAATCTCTGGTTTAAGAAACCTAGAATGGTTACTTAATTTTATTATGATTTATGCCTCCATCTTATGGGTTCCTAGCTAGCAAGATGCTAATTCTTTAAATGGTCAGACATTTACTATTTTCTGGCCCTTAACCACCACAAGCAATCATATTTGATGCCCCTTAATTAGAGCACCTTTTTTTCTTTCCAGGTTCTTTTTCCACCTCAGCAATCTAGACAATACATTTGCTTACCATGCTGCTCTCCTAAGTGTTCTTTTGCATGTAAATTAATCTTGATTCAGTTTACACTGTCATGCTGAGTGGTACAAATTGCCTATAACAATAAAACAGCATGAGTTAAAAATAAAGGGGGGTGGGAAGGCAGATTGAATGTGTGCCTTACTTGATAGGATGTTACTTTGCTTTATGCCAATACATTAGCTGACGATAATGAATCTTCTGTTCTGAAAAGCATGGTTTAGTTGATTTTTTTAATTTTACTTCAATGGAGCAGTACCTTGTCTCTTACAGACCAAGTTAGACAAACCATTAATGACAAGAGTGTTAAGGTTAAATATGAAGCAATGCATTCACTTCTCTGAGTGCTATCCATCTTTCCATTTACAGGAGCTTGACAAAAGTACTGGCTTTGTACAACATTTCCTTTAATTACATGCTGCGGGAAACAGGCTTTTAACATAAACATAGTTGCATTCATTTATTCAGCAGTTGCTCTTCAATAGAGCTTAATGGAGAAGGTTTAAATCCTAAATGAGTACACACATCTCTCAGCAGTGTTATGTCAGCAGCCACTGTGCTTTCCTTAAAAGCAGTGTTTGACTGCTTGTGTGGTTTTTAAAGCTTTTGCCTAATATTAAAGTTAAACAGTCTAAGACAGAACATAGTGTCCCCGAGTTTGAAAGTGGTTAGTAAAAACTGTTCTTTGTTAAAGCTAAATAAGTCTCTTTACAGTGTTAGGCTTTAGTGTCTTCATACTACTAATCATAGGGATTTTTTTAAAATTTCTGTTACATTAGCAATAGATAGCAAAATTAAATAGCAAAAATTAAAGGTGGTGGGCCTTTTGAGGCTACAAAATCAGCTTTTACCTTTTTATAAATTTTGTCAACTATTGTACACATATCAGATGTCTCAAAGGATCATCATTTTTAGTAGATACTTTTGGATGTCAGTGACTTAACATCACAGAATCAGATAGATGGCATTTAACATTTATAGCTTTTGTTTTTTTTTTTTAACTGGGTACTTAATTTCAGTATTTGTTCCAAGTATTTCACAGGTTATTGAATTTGTCCTTTGAACATTTGTACATAAGATTCTGACATTAACAGCTTGCCTTGTGTTAATTTTATATGGTTTTTGTTCATGATTTTGCTTTGTGATCTTTATTAAGTATTATTTGAAATGTCTCTGGGGTTTAAATTTTTCCAGTTTACATTGTTCCCTTTGTTTTCAGATGTTTTTGCTTCAGAAATTTTGATTATCTTTGTCAGTAACCATAGTTCCATTAACTAGGCAAATACTGTTACCGCTCAGTGTAGCTTAGATGCTTGTCCATTTTTTAGAACCACACAGCTGTTCAGTGACTTCCAGTTACTGTTGAGATAACTTTGATCCATTATACTGAGAGCATTCATCATGTAATGCTGCTAGTTATTCCAGAAACACTTTGGTTTGTTCTCAGGCAGCATTCGGCAAGAAAGATCTTCGAATGAAAAGGAGGGGGGAGAGCTCTTAAATAGTAAACACTTAATAGTTTATGGAGCCCAAATTAATCGAGTATATTTTAAAGGGACTGAAATTAAAATTTTATCTTTGTGATTCTATGTTTCTATCAATCATAGTATTTAAAATCAGGTTATTAAGAGTGATGTTCAATTGCATTTTTATACATTTTTCAACACCACTAGTATTTTTTTAAAAATTTAATCAGTTGCAGTTCATTTTAATTTTATGATAAATTGTCTTATAAATTACATTCTGAAGTGGTATTTCTTCTGCTTTAGAAAGTTTTTAGAATTTGACTATGAATTTAAAATTGTTTAATGTAGTTTTCAAAAAGAAATCAGTAAAAGAGAGCCTCCTTCTGCTTTTACAGGCATGCTCTCTGGAATGAATGAAACTTCCACCACGATTATTGCTGCCCCGCAGAATTTTGCTTCCTCCGTGATCCTTCAGAAGGTAGTAAATGTAGCCAATGTGGGTGTAGTCCCTTCTGGACAAGATAATGTACACAGGTACGTTCACTGACCCGTGATGTGGAGGTAACTTGTATACATGTATAAATATATAATTTTTAATTCATAATTTTCCTTGAAAATATTAAGTCCTAAACGTTTGTGTGTGTGTGTGTGTGCTTGCACACACACTTATTCCTGTCCCACTCTCCGTGACCTCGTGGACTGTAGCCCACCAGGCTCCTCTAGCTATGGAGTTTTCCAGGCAAGAAAACTCAAGCGAGTTGCCGATTC
Organism: Budorcas taxicolor; assembly: GCF_023091745.1. NCBI lineage: Eukaryota > Metazoa > Chordata > Mammalia > Artiodactyla > Bovidae > Budorcas > Budorcas taxicolor. The sequence goes on along the minus strand of NC_068919.1, from coordinate 9,349,262 downwards.
TTCTCCAGGGGATCCTCCCAACGCAGGGATCAAAGCTGTGTCTCTTGTATCTACTGTCTTGGCAGGCGAGTTTTTTACCAGCTGAGCCACCAGGGAGCAACATATCTATGCCCCTTCTTTTTTATAATACATTTGCTTGATGGGTTTGGAATAAGGTCCCTCTTCCATATTTTGTACAGTCTTTAGTCCATATATATGGACTTTCCTGAAAGATACAGATAGTGTACCTGCATTTTATAATAGCTTGGTGATTTGTAAAGGTACTTGTGTGAGATATGGTTGAGAATTTCTTACTTCACTACAGTCAGTGAATTTCAGGAAGAACTGTTTTATAAAGCAGTGGATTTGAACTTTTTTTACTTAAAAGAGGGGAAGTTTGGGTATAGATTTCCTTTTGACAGCAATCCCCTGAGGCTGCTTCCAGTGACAAGGAACCATTATGGGGTCAAATGCAGCGTCTGTTTCTTACGCCAGGAAGTATCTTCACCGACAGCCATCTAAACCATGAGGTCCAAGTTATTTGCCCTCAAAGGTAGCAGAAAACATGATTAGTATGTGCCTTTGTGTTCTTACGAATGCTGCTGCTGCTGCTACTGCTAAGTCGCTTCGGTCGTGTCTGACTCTGTGTGACCCCATAGACGGCAGCCCACCAGGCTCCCCCGTCCCTGGGATTCTCCAGGCAAGAACACTGGAGTGGGTTGCCATTTCCTTAGTTGCTCAGTCGTGTCCAACTCTTAGCGACTGCATGGGCTGGGGCCCACCAGGCTCCTCCATCCATGGGATTTTCCAGGCAAGAGTGCTGGAGTGGGGTGCCATTGCCTTACGAATGCTAGTGACTTGAAATGAAAGTAAAATAATTAATCCTTAAATAAACATGCAGTGATAACTTGGTCCTCTGTGAGCTTAAGGAAATTCTTTGTAAACTATCTTTAATTCCTCTGTCATTCTACTGCCAATGGCATACTTCCATCATTACATTTAGGAAATAATTTAAAGTCAAAGAGAGTGCCTTCAAACCTTTGGAAATTTAATTTATCTTTTAAAATTAATATAGGGGCAAGAGAGGCCCCAAATAAAGATTTCTGTGGGTTATCTGGGTTTTTTAGACTCAACTCTGCCATTATTGGGCTTTATAACTTCTCCTTATGGGCTTTAAGTTCTTCATCTGTTTGGAAATGGATGGCAGGGAAAGGAAGGTGATTGAAATGAAATTATGTTATCTGTGGAAGAATGTTGGACTTCACATCAGAAGAGCTGAGTTCGGGTCTGGATCTGCCATTACAGAGTTCCCTGACTTCACCTACTCATCATGGCAGATTGAAAGCTGCATGTACTAGTCACAAATCAAATTTGCCCTGTGCCTTTATTTTTTTTAAAGGGAGGTTACTAGGTAAATTGCTCAAGAGATCTGTGTACCTTCCATCTGAGATCTGATCTGCTTCCCTTTCTTTATGATAAGCCCTGTCATTCTCACATAAGTTGGTGATAAAATAATAAAATGGATAGAAGGTCTTCTTATTGATGAGTGAGTGAAGTCGCTCAGTTGTGTCCGACTCTTTGCGACCTCATGGACTGTAGCCTGCCAGACTTCTCCGTTCATGGGATTCTCCAGGCAAGAATACTGGAATGAATTACCATTTCCTTCAGGGGATCTTTCCGATCCAGGGATCGAACCCGGGTCTCCCACATTGGAGGCAGACGCTTTAACCACTGAGCCACCAGGGAGCTATGCAAATACAACTTATCCATCAGTGTTATTCAATAGCGGGAAAAAATGAACAGAAAGAAGACTTTTCAGTGAAAATTTTTAATTCTGTGTCTTCCTTGTTTTGTTTTCTTCTTTGATTTTTTTTCCCCATTTTCCTGAGTGGTTTTCTTTAGCAGAAGTTGTGTTTTACTTATGGATCCTTTGAATTATTGAAATTACTAAAACACCAAAATATTGTATGTCATCTGAAACTTTTAGCTTATGCTTTATGAAATTTTACATGACTCATCTAGTATCCAGCAATACCTCAGTCTTACTTTAATATGTTCTTTCATAATAGATGAAACAACGCAGGGTAACCCTTCTTTATGCTGGAACTTCTAATTTTGTTTTGCATCATATATGGGTTTTTAACTTTTCTGAAAGCAATGAGAGTGTTCCACATTATTGTTTCTTAGAAGAAAATAGCCAAAATACCTTCTCAAAGCCAACAAATATGAAAACCATTTTCCTTTTGGGAAACAGAGAGACTCTTATTAGCACAATTGTATAATTCTTAATTAAAGCACAAAATTTGCCTGTAACTTGTCTTGGTGGTTTAGAAGTGGTTTGATGCCTGTTCAGGTGATGAAGTTACAGTCAATTCTCAGTTATCCATACCAGTACAGGGGAGGTACGCAATAGGAACCATCTCTAGTCAACTTTGGAATGCAGAAGCTGCACTTCCACTTTTTAGAAAATAATGTTATGCTTTTATTCTTGGCTGTGCTGGGTCTTCTGTGGTCGTGGCAAGCAGGGGCTGCTCTCTAGTTGTGGAGCGCAGGCTCTAGACGCACCGGCTCCGAGTTGCCACAGGTGGACTCAGTGGTTGCAGCTCCCGGGCTCAGTAGTTGTAGTGCACGGGCCTAGTTGCTCTGCAGCATGTGGGGTCCTCCCGGATCAAGAATTGAACCCGTGCCTCCTGCACGGCAGGTAGGAAGCCTGCACTTAGACGGCATGGTCCTCGGTCCTCATATGCACATACTTCTGCACTGTGTTGACACTTTTATAATGAAGCCTTATCACAGCAGCCTGGCATTCGGCTCTGTAGCTTGATGGGGGAGTCCAAGTTACTACAGAGCCAGAAGAGAATGCAATGGCTGTATCTAATTCAGAGCAGGCTGTGCTATCTTGACTTGCCTCAAAAGTATCATCCTACTGACTGAAAATGTTTTACATTTGCTTTTTTTCATAGTTAGGTATGGCTGTAATAATGTTTTAAATTTTAGAAGGCTTCCAGGTAATAAATATCGAGAGGTCTTGATACTTGCGGTCTTTAATAGAGAAAGTAACAAAAGTTAGTACCCTGCAAATGTGACGTTTTTGCCACTCTTTTATGCCCAGTAATTTAAAACCAAAATAAACAATTGTTGATAAAATCTGTACTGATGGCTATCTTCATTTCATTTAAAATGAAATAGCAATTACTGTTCATAATAACAAAAATTGTTTACTACTTTATTAAATTTTATTAATGTTTTTAATGGTAGTGTTCAACAGTGTATTAAGCTGTGGGATGAATGAATTTATATATCTAAGCTTATATATTAAGTGTCATAATAAAATTGAAACTCCATGAGATTTTTTCTTCTGTGGTAGTTGCTTTTTCGAGTTTATGAAAAATAGGACCAAAACCATTCTTGTATTTATTAATGGTAATAAGTTTAAAATTACTTGAAAAAAAAACAATATGCATGAAAAGCATTTTGACCATTAGTATTTTAAGAAATTAAATTATTCTTGGCTGGCCTACTTATTATGTTCTATTTAATTTTTCAGGGTCTTTTATTTCTGAGAGGACTTTTGAATTAACATTAGAATATTCTTTGTGACCATTCAATGAATTAAATTCCTGTTGTCTAATTTTAGGATCATTTGTTCCTACTACGCTTTACAATTTGAATATTTTTTGCATTAAAAACCAAGTTTAAAAATACTTATATAAGAATTAGCTAAGAAAAAAATGAATCTTCATTAATATGCAGAAGTGTGTAATAATATAAAGTAGACATTTTAATTGAATACATAATAGAAAATGGCTTCTAATACATTAGCAGAAAATACCTCCATTAAGGAAAAGTCAATTAAAGGAGCACAAGTTTTATGGAATTCACTTCAAAAACCAGGGGCTTTTTAAGTATAGTTAACCACTTTTAAAGATCAGTTGAAAAAGTATAACTACTTTTAGATTATATGACATTTAGCTTTGATTTTCTAAATGAGCCATAGAATCAGAAACCCAACCAGTATACTATTAAAACACTTAATTTCTATCTTCATTTCCATGGTAGGTACTTCCATATCAAAAAAGCTGCTCTTTGAGAATACAACCATCTTACTGAGACCTGCAGAGTTATGGTCATTGTGCCAATCTTGCTGTTTTCCAAATTACAGTTACCACATGATAAGGAGTAATATAGACATCAGAATCAAAAGAATCAAAGCATTTACTAAATATACAGCCAAGTGTCTTCATGTCCTGTTTAGATACACATAATACAGTGTCATATGAGACACTGAAAGTCTTCAAGCATATTATTTAAAACAATACTAATAAAGAATATGGGATTCCCAGGTGGGAATGCAGTACAATGCAAAAGACACATCTTCAGTCCCTGGGTCAGGAAGATAACCCTTGAGAAGGAAATGACAACCCACTCCAGTCTTCTTGCCTGGGAAATCCTATGGACAGAGGAGCCTGGCAGGCTATAGTCCATGGGGTCGCAGAAGAGTCAGACATGACTGAGCGACTAAACAACAGCAAATAAAGTAATATATACAAAAAGCAGAATGAACAGCAGTAAGTTACTATACAAATAGACTGAAAAGTTAAAAGACGATTTTATATGTTTTAGGGGAGATTAGAGACACTAGCCTTGGAAATTCTAGGTTTTTCTAGGGCCAGAAAAAATGTCTTGTTCTCCTCTAAGAAAGAAATTAAATTCAGAGGTTTTAAAGGAGATCCTTATTCAACAGTGTAAAAGCTGAGTTTTTTTTTTAAGTGCATTCGCCTTAATCACATTGTTTGTCCTCTGATAAACTAAGGTATAATGATCAAGATGCAGAAAGCCGAAAAATCTGTCCCTTCAAAATCTCTAAGGTTTTTCTGTATAAAAGAACCAGGTAGGAGTTTTTGTAAAACTCAGATTCCTGGGACCCACACCCAAAACCTCAGATTCAGGCCCACTGGGACAGGCCCAGGAATCTGCACTGTAGCCAGTACTCCAAGTAGTTGCAGACGGGTGTTCCAGAAGTCCGTGGTTAATGACAGTCACATGGCGTATTTTTGAAAATGTTTTTCCTTGTGTGTTTCTTTTTCACAGGTTAGTCATTAAGGAATACCAGTAGACAAGATGTTTGATTTAAGCTTTTCTTCCTTCTGTCCTGTAAGCTCCAGCAAGAAAGGAATTAGTTGTGTAGTCACAGTCATGTCCGATTCCTTGCAACCCCATGGACTGTAGCCCACAGGCTTCTCTGTCCGTGGGCAAGAAGACTGGGTTGGGTTGCCATTTAGTAGCACGTTATAGTGGTGGCTGTGAAACAGTCTTGGACCGTAAGTAAAAGCTTGTCTTCAGCAGTCTCAGCATTTTACATTTTAACCCAGTTTCAGGAATTCTGACGTTCATATACAGTAATGTTGTTAAAAACAATTATCGTACAACCTACTTATTTTGTTATAACGTACAACCTACTCATTTTACCCTTTCATGAACAACAGATTGACCTTATAAGGGGAAAATGTGATATTTGAGTGAAAGCAGAAAGCCATGTCTCTGTCATGATTCTATTTTAGTTCTTAACTTATTCAGTAAAACCTTAGAAGAGCTTTCATTGTTAACTTGTATTCAGGACTTAACATTCCTTTTTACCCCCTATATTTCTTAATCTATGGTTTGGATTTTGTTTACTGTGTCACTTTTTTAATTTGCAAATTTTGAACATGTACAACCTGTGAATAATTACAATCCTAATAAAATAAGTGTTGTTTTACTGTTATTACTTAGGTCCTTAACTATTAGAAAAATATGATGCTGTGAATGGAACTGTGAATCCATGGCAACCTGGCAGCCGACTTTTTAAATTTATCAACACACCTAAAGACCGTTTATTGTTTTAGGATTAAAATAATTTTTTTTTTTACTTGAAGTAGTTGTAAAGAACAACTTGTTTCATTTCTAGTCCTTAAACTGTGTATACATGTTTAATGCTTAAGTATTGGCATAAACCATTGTTTGTACCCTAAAATATCCATACTGTGTAACTCCTTAATTCAGTATTTTTTGAAGACCATTGTGACCGATTTTGTTAGTGCTGGGGTTACAGACATGAGCGACATAGGTACGTTTTACGTTTTGGTGAGGTCTTCGCTGTTTTCCTGGTTTTGGTTCTCAGGTCGGTCAGTCTTTAAGTTACTGTTTGTCTTTGCTAGTTGTCTTCTTTCTTTTCCCCCGATAACTATGGAATATTTAAATACCGGGTAACTTTGAAGGACCATATGGAAAAGAATGACATTTGATGTCTTGATGCCCGAATTTTATGAGCCTGGTTCTATAGTCACCAAACTTCATCTGTCTGAAAACAAATGTTTGTACATAGAGTTGTTATTAATATAAAGATGCCAGGCTTCAGTCTTACTCTATAACAAGTCAGAGGGAATTCCCTGTGGGGCTTTCACTGTTGAGGGCCCAGTTTAATCCCTGGTTGGGGATGTAAAATCCCACAAGCTATGCAGCATGGCCCCCCCAAAAAAGCAAAAACAAATTGGAATCTCAAACATTTCTAAGATTGGTGAAACCTAATTTGTGATCAGTTTTTCTCAGTTTGGTGGTTATCCACTAGGGGGCAGCACTGCTTTTTATCTGACTGCTTTGATCTCTGAAGGCTCTGAGCAGCATTTCATTGAAAAACAAACGTGGACCTCAGTTAATTTTTACACGAAAGGCGGATTTGGATATTTCAGAAATAACCAAACTGCAGTTAATTTTTGTTTTAGGATATTCTATATTTAAATTTTATTTAATTCTACCGTTTGTGAGATAATTTTCTACAATGCAACAGTTTTACAAATAGGAATATATAAATGTTTTTATGTAAAAATGAAAGAAAGGTATTCTTGATGGTTTTCCTTCTGGCTGACAATTTTGTAAGTAATCAGAATGGGGTAGGAATTTATTTGTTTTACTCCCTGGTTTTCTGTTAAGTCCCATCCCACCCCACCCCCAACAAACAGACAAAGCAAAAATTCTCTAGAATAACTGGGATGTTTTGTATCTTTCTTGAGAAAGTCAGCTTAGATTTTTTTAGCTTTCTTGTATTAAGAAAAGAGAACACACATCATTGACAGGGTAGCGTGGGGAATCATGTTTTATACAAGTTCTAAAGATTAGAATGGAAAATAGAGTCCTAAATTATGATGGCACCTAATTCTTTTGTTTCAACTATTCTCATCCGAATGTTAAAGGAAACATTACAATATTGCTGGCCTTTTTTTAAAAAAATAATAAGGAAAAATACATTGCTTCAGATAAATTCTCTAAACTTGAATCACATGTAAATTTTTTCTCAGTACGGATTCAATAGTGTAGTGGGCTTAACTTTTACATTTTTATAGTCAACAAAATAGGATTTTTTACAACATACAGACTCTCTGCCTTTTAAAAATGTTATGCTATATTAACTCAAAATTACAGGGATTTATTATTTAAATCCTTTAGAAAATAAATACTACAAATCAACATGCTTTGGTGTTTGATGTTAGGAAACTTATTCAAACCAGCATTTCTTACATATAATTATTGTGCGACTTCATTACACATTTGTCAACTTTGGACTAATTATTTTTATACAGCTAGGGCAGGGCACTGCATCTTGTGATCGTCTTTCTTACTAATAGGATTCTGTCTGCTTCAGCAGGCAGTAATTGAAGGCTTCATGTACAGAGTAGGGAAAAAAAAGTTTTAGCCTGAGTGGGCCATTGTCACAGCTTCTGGTAACCAGTAGAACAGAAAACACAAGAAAATTGAACTCAGAATAGAAAAATCAGAAACCAGGAAGACTATCCAAGAGAAGAAAAAGCATGTCTTAGAGCTGTTGCATTAAGTGTAGCAAATATGATTCTGCATAAAAAAATTTTATGTTTGTGAATACCCTACGGATGGATGCAGCCTCTCGGATAACTATTTCTAAATTCATGTTCTATTAACATTTAAGTTATTAAAAACAACTGAGTTGCAGGGTTCTTTTTCATTCCAACAAAGAGCATTTAAGGTCCATAGCCATTTTCTCACAAATCTAAAAAAAGTACGATTTAAGTGCATGAAGGAATAAGTTCATGCATTGTAGAAAATATATTTGTTCAAATGTGTTGTTATTTAACCTGTTCTCATAATAGTTATAAATTTTCTCAATAGTTACAAATTAGCTTCTTTAGAAGAGTAGTACATACGTTCATTTAGGTTTGGCAACCAGCTTATTTTGTCTTTTTCTTTAAATCTTAGGAATTATTTTTAATATATTTATTTGAATTGGAGGCTAATTACTTATTTGCAGTGAGTTTTGCCATACCTTAGGAATTCTTATAGACTTCAAAAATTAAATGTCAGTTGCTAGAGATAATAAACAAAAAGACATTTAATAAGATGAAATACAAATATATCCATACAGTTTTACCTTCTTGGTGGTTACAGACAAGTGCTTGGTGGTTAGAATGAAAATGAAAAATTATGAAAAATACCTAGATGGTATTCTTTTAATAACATGGATCCCATCATACATAGGTAATACATCTTTATTGCCTATGTATGATTGCCTATATTGTCATCCACTTATTTGTTCTCATTTGTGGTGTTACTGGTGTTCGAGGTTGGTTGGTCTCCAGTTGTCCCTCCTTACATTACAGCTCCATTCAAGGTTTTGTATTTTTCACTGCTGGTGTCTCTTTTGAAGGAGTGGGGGCTAGGAGAATATTTATTTCTTTTTTTAACCTTTAAAGACAAATTTAAAATATGTCATGACAGAGCATCAAATCAAGATGCTTTGAATTACAGAACACTACAAATCAGATGCACAATTTTCGAAGAGAAAAATCTTTCTTCTTAAAGTTCTAGAACAATAATAGGTTATATGCATAAAAGGTAAATCAGAAAAACCTTAATTTATCTGTTGACAGATAAAAAACAAATACTCAGCTGGCATTTTGCATATATTAGAATTGTGTCATCTCAAACCAGAAAGCTTGGGTTCAGATTCCTGCTCAGCCATTCACTAGCCAGGTGTTTGAGCAAGTTTCTCCACTTCTGTGGGCCTCGGTTTCCTCATCTGTGAATTGATGTGACTCAGAATCAAGAGAAATAATGCAAGTGAGGTACTTAGCACCCGCTGCACACAGCACTTAATAAATGCTGCTATCATCATTTCCATGATCAGAAACTTCACAGCTCTTCTGAAAAACATTTTATCACGGTGTGATCTTAGCTTGAGGCAAGTTCAAAGGTTCTGATGTTAGTCATTAAATTTAGTATACAAGTATTTGAAGCAAGCTGTCTTCAGTGTTTCTTACACCCCCAAGCTAGCTATTTGTTATTTACTAATTAGTACTTTTTCCATAACTATCTTTTAAATGTACATTAAAGCATAGCCTGTTTGGGAGTTAAGTGATTAAGAAATTGGGCGGGGCCGGGGGGGTGGGTGGTGTTGGGTGGCTTCTGCTTTCCATGGACCAAAACAAACCAATTGTAATCATGCTGTGTTTCAATTAAATTCATCCTTTTTGAACTGTGAAATGAGACTGTCAGAACATCTGATCTTCTGGTCCTCTGCTTTAAAACATTGTTTCTACCATTTGTGCCCATTAGAACGCAGAGAACTAGTTAAAAGACAGTAGCATTCACACCAGCTGACAGATTTGCTAGGATGATTTGCTTATCGTGTTTCCGCTGCAGTGTAAGCAAATACCTCTTTTCTTCTACATTTGTATCCTTTACAATATTGATAATTTTGCGGTAATATTTTAAAGAGGTACAAGACTGTAGACATGGGGTCACAGAGAGTTGGGCAGGACTTCGTAACCAGACAACAGGACAGTATTTTTCATCTCTGTAAACAGACTGACATCAGAGTTGACAGTTGTCTCTGCTGAGTTTGTATTTTTGTAACATCAAACCTAAGTTTTAGTAGAAAAGAGATAAAAGGTGCCTGGGCCTGACAGTCGAGCAGCAGCACTTTTTGCCTTCCTGTTCAGAATGTGACACAGTCTTCTTCTTCTGGTCCCAAGGCATAAGTGTTAGGTGAATAAAGAGACTGCTAAGACTGCCGTTGACATAACGATGACCTGTCAGAAATAGGGACCTCTGCTGAAATATTTGTTGAATGACAATTTGGTGATGACCACATCTGTGGGGAAAGTTGCGTAAACAGGTGAGACAATAGAGCCACCTAGAATCTGTCATCTGGTGACATGGATTTAACAGAAATACAGAAATAGGGTTCTCCTGTGAAGCAGAAGAACCTCGAAAATTGGGACAAAAGGAATCCAGAAGCCTGCAAAAGGTGATAGAAAAGAGAGGTCATTGGAGGGCAGACGATCTTGTGTTCTCCCAAAGGTGCAGATGGCCTAGAGCCTGCTATAGAGAGTGGAGTGAGTCAGAAAGAGAAATATAAATATCGCATACTAACACATACATGTGGAGTCTAGAAAGATGGTACTGATGAATTTATCTGCAGGGCAGCAATGGAGAAACAGAGAACAGACCTATGGACGAGGGGCAGGGAAGGAGGGAGTGGGTGAGATGTATGGAGAGCGTGGCATGGAAATTTACATGACCATATGTAAAATAGCCAGCCAGTGGGTATTTGCTGTAGACCAGGGGACTCAGACAGGGGCTCTGTGACAATCTAGAAGGGCAGGATGGGGAGGGACATGGGAGGGAGGTTCAGGAGGGAGGGGACATGGGTATACCTACAATGATTCCTGTTGATGTCTGGCAGAAAACCACAAAATTCTGTAAAGCAATTATCCTTCAATTAAAAAAATAAAATGGCACCAAAAAAAAAGAAAAAAGTGCAGCTGAGATACCCATTTCTGAATCTCTTGTATGGGCATCTAAAGAGCAGATGGGTGTATATGTTCAAAGCTTTTATGAAACCTCTATGATTTCTGTTCCTAAACTGCTTACTTGCAGTTGCTTCTCTCAGTGGAAAAACTGCTCTATCAGATTCCTTGCAAGTCTTCAGCATGTTTGGAGAGACTACACAAATACATCTACCACCCATTAGCTGATTTTTTTTTTTTAGCTAACATTTTAAAACATGGCGTAAAAGTGTTGAAAAGATTTTCAACTTAGTAAAATTAGCATATTTGTTTTGCTTTTGATGCATTTTTATAATTATTGTTGGAAAACTGATCTTCATGATTCTATTTAGGCCAAAAATGGCTTATTAGGTACTCCCCCCCACCCCCCCCCCCCGCCAAAAAAAAAAAGATAAAGAAAAAAAAGAATCTAATATATTATGAGCTCTTGGTGTCATTAAAAAAAAAAACTCCAAAAAGAAATTACTTTCCATTTAAAGAGAATCTGCTTCCTGCTTAAGTGGCTAATATTTTAATTAAGTCGGGAGTGAAGTTTTTCTGAGTGTCTCCTGATAAACTCCCTCTTTTATGTTGATGGTAATTAAACAGATCCCTGAGGAGGCTGTGGGCTCCGTGCGAGGCCCGTGCTAATTGTCAGACAGGAGACACTGACCAGTTGGCTTGCTCTTGAATGGCCCGCAGCGTGCTGGCAGCGCTGCGGTCTGATTTTCTGTATTGTGAGCTGTTGTCAGGGCTAACTGGGTGCCATTGTGGCTGGAGATGTCGCGCAAATTGAGGCAGATGGCTCAGGTTCAGACACGTGTCCCACCGAAAGGGGAAAGGGGATTGGCCCTGCAAAGTGGGGTCACAGCAGGTCACAGACCTGCTCCACACTTGTTAGTGTTTTCAAAAGCTCATGTGCAGCAACTTTGTTTTTCTCCAGTCATCCCTGCAGTCAAACCCCCCTCACCCCCCTCAAAAACTGTGGAACACGCTCCATGTGGAAAATGGGGGCCTGGGAGGGGCCCGTCCTCTTCCCGTGTCTGGAGCTCAACTGTGCAGGCAGAATGAATGAGCAGGACTGACAGAGAGGTTCATTGCGTCTCCAACAGCTTTGCAGTCAATTGCAGAGCTTAAAAGGCTAGTTTTGCTTTTAATTCCATGTAATTAGCAGGTTCTTCGTGTCTTGGAATTTAGTAATGTGAGCCTTAGACCTCAAGTTTCCTCTTTCCTATTCTAAAGCAGAAAGAAGATCTAATGTTCAGAACATTTAAAAAAAAAAAACAGAGGGAGTATGGTGTTACACTTGGCTGTCACGTGATTTTCTTCCATGTCCTCAGCATTAGAGACTGAAGTTGAATGTTTTAACATGTATGAATTCATAAAATTATCTAATTTCTTGCATAATCATTTTCAGATATGAGAAATAAAAATTTCGAGCTCTTTGAGAAAGATAGACTTCCCTGGTGGCTCAGATGGTAAAGTATCTGCCTACAATGTGGGAGACCTGGGTTCAATCCCTGGGTCAGGAAGATCTCCTGGAGAAGGAAATGGCAACCCACTCCAGTACTCTTGCCTGGAAAATCCTATGGATGGAGGAGCGTGGCAGGCTACAGTCCATGGGGTCGCAAAGAGTCGGTGACGACTAAGCAACTTCACTTTCACTTGAGAAAGATAAACCTTTTCTTAACATGTTTTAAGGATGAAAATAGAGCAGTTGATTTTAAATGGCCCTATGGCTGGTGAAATGTTATATATCAAATGAATAAATGATTCTCAAATATGTAGTGATCAAGAGTTATTCACATGCATCTATTATTCAAACTAATAAGTAAGATAGAACTCCTTTTTCTGTTCTATTCCCAAGATACTGAAATTACCTGCTTGTGGTAAGCATGTGCTGGGCAATTTATTGATTTTTCGGGAGAATGCTTGTCTTTGGGTTTTGGGCTGTAGGGAACCTGTAATAAATTATTGAGGAAAAAAGTTATTTTAAACCTATTTGAATATGTGCTGTCTCCTTTTTTCCCCCTCATGGTAAAAGGTCTCTGGTGTTTTGTGTTTTTTTTCTTCCAGGTTTGCAGCTAAAACTGTGCACAGTGGGTCATTGATGCTAGTCACAGTGGAACTGAAGGAAGGCTCTACAGCACAGCTTATCATAAACACTGAGAAAACTGTGATTGGTTCTGTTCTGCTGCGAGAGCTGAAGCCTGTCCTGTCCCAGGGGTAACCTGCTTACATCTGGACTTCAGAATCTGGCACACAACAAAAGTGCCTGGCATCCACTACTGCTGCCTTTCATTTATAATAATAGCCCTTCCATCTGGCAGTGGGGGAAGAATACACTCTTGACATTCTTGTCTCCTGCTTTAGAATGCTGGTGTGTGTCTATCGTGAATGCAATACTTTCCCTCTTTTCGCTTTGCTAACCAAAGAACATATATTTTACTGTCAGTTATCTCACCTGCTAAATCCATGTGGCATTTTCTCTGTCCTGCTACTTCTTCTGGCCTTCTCAGCTCCCTTCCCTTTTTCAACAATGATGGACATGAACTGGATACTTAAAGTTCACTGGAAATCATCTTCCTTTCCGCAGTAAGCAAAAATTAGCCTAGAAATAGTATACATGGCCTCTCAGCTTGGTCTATGAAAAGTGGGGTAGTGTACTTCCTAGAATTAAATTCAGAAATAAGAATTTGTCTGCAAAATTTTGTTCTATGGATTTCCTGGTATTGTAATTGGTTATTGACAACCATCATCATGAAATTATCTCTGAATAATAAGATAAATAAACTCGCACCTGAATAACATTTGTCTTTGCATTCTTAATGAGAAATCATTTATAATCCTGAAGTTCATATACTGCCTTTTCTTTAAAATAAATGTTTTGAGTGTTATATTATGTAGAGAAACAATGGGGTATAGTTGGTGAAAGAAAAAGCACTTTCAAACCAGGTAGATTTTCTACTTATGTTACAGGTAACTCCAAGAAAAAAGCTGATCATTTAATAACAAAAACAAAAGTCTTCATGTCTTATAGACAGTTTTGATCTTAGTAAAGATCTGAATACAGATCTTCATAATTGTAAAGGCCTATTACAACTACTGAAGAAATTCTTTGAATTTCATTGTTCCTTTACAGATTTTGATGCCCACCTCTGATGGACTGACATGCCTTTGGAAGCTAACTAGTATAAACTAAATGATAGAAATCTTAAAAATTAGTTATCTGATCAACATTGTAGCACTTTTCCCTGAAGTGTTTTTTGGGGTTTTTTGTTTGTTTTGTTTTACTAACTTAGGTAAGTTACTGTTTTAATAATAATTTTGTAAAAGGTTGTTCTGTAGTCAGAAAACTCTCCTAATACTTTTAAAGCCAGTTGAAATTGTATTTACCTAACTTTATGATACAAGGTAATAAGACTTTAAGACAGGTCCTTTTATATGGAGCCACAGAGTGATTTTGAAAGTAAAAAGAGAAGGTACATTGATTGAAACATTATAGAACATATATAAAGAGTAAAGAAAACCAGAAGCATTCTTGGGACATTCAGGCTGTGAAAAAATTATTCAGATTTTTAAGGTTGTGAGTGTTGCACGTTCCTGCTCCTGAAATGCAGCAGCGAATCTGGGGGAAGTGTTGCTGCAGCAGGACATGCCCTTCCTCACGCTGGAGACGTGCACTGCGACGGGACTCACACGAAGAGGCACCGCTGTCATTGCAGCCCCTTGGCATTTCCATTATTCAGCCTGTTTCCTAGGGCTTTACACCTTTGGATTTTTAAGTCAATAACTTTTTAAAACATTATAAAGAATTTGACAGGCCAAGTATTTGTTTTCTGAAAAAATATATATATGCTTACTGTCAACAAAGCAGAGGGGGAAATGCATGCCATGAGGTAGAGAGGTTTTTATTTTCCCTATTAGGGCATTCGTCTTTGAAAAGAGGAGGTCATGCAAGGTCTGTTTTTTAAAACAAAGGAAATTTCAATAAATTTTAGATCTTCGAAGAAGATCACATTTTTTACTTGATTTTTAGATTTAATATGTACATTAATAATGTGTGGTATGCTAGCAGTTGAAACCGCTTGAACATCAGTAGCTTCTTAACATTTTTTTCACATAACTGAAATGAGAAAAATGACCGCAGTCCCAAGTTAAAGATACAGGGAGTTTTTGTTGTTTTTTTTTACCTTTCTTTGGCACAGTGATTCAGAGTTCCTTTCTTCATATTTCTTTTAACTTTATCATAATCCATGATTATCTTTTAAATTGTTCCATTGAGTCGAGTTAGTCAATGTTGAATTCTTACTTCCAGCTATATTTTTTCATTTTAATGCCCACTTAATGGGACACTTTATGTACACCAATCTTGAAGAATGGCTCACATACTGTATTTGAGACTGAGCCACATTTTTGGTATCACAATACGTTTGCTTTATTTATTATAAGAAAAGGAAAATGTTTTATTCTGAAGAGACTATAACAGTGAACTTTTACCCAGTTAAAATATTAGATACTTGTCCTTCCCAATAATTGTTAGCAAACATCTGAATAACTTTATAAGTTTATGAAAAGTTTGCGCTCGTAAACCTGTGTTTCTGTGGTTAAAAATTTAAATGTTAATATTAGAGAAGACAAGAACCCAGAATGACAACAGAAAGGGAGGTTTAAAAAGAAAGAAAGTAGGCCCAGCTAAAGGAACACCTGAGACCTTTGACCCTTTCTGTTCCCTCTCTGCAATCTCTCTGACATTACTGGGAACTTCGTTTAAAGGGGGAAAGACTCCTCTTTCACATAATCGGAGAGGAGGAAAAAAGTCCTATGTTACAACACAAAACTAACAGAGCCTTGCTATTTCCTTTCTATCCAAAGGCCCCGTCCACTGGAGCGTGCCGAACTGCGGTAACCCTTGTCGAGGGGTGTGAACATAGAAGATGATCTCTGTTCCCCCCAAGAAATCTACAGTTGGCAGTAAATAAAGATGGCAGCGTGGCCTCGGCCAAGTTAGTGAGCCCTGGTTTCCGTGCTAATACAGCCTCACTTCCTCCCACTCCCACTCCTAGGCACCTGGCCAGCCCCAGGGGCCTGCGGAGCCCGTGTTCTCACCGCCGCCCCCCTTCTCTCCCAGGTGAGAGGAGGCCAGTCTCTGAATGCACACTTTGTTTGTTCCTCCATCAACTGAGGTCCATTCATTGAGAGAGAATTACTTTCTGACCGTGTCCTTGATTTTTTTTTTTAAATCCTTGTCCAGCTTTTCCCCACACCTTCCAACTTGGCCAGTTACGTCAGGAAAAGTTTTCAGGATCACTTTTGGTCTCTTCTCAAGGTTTTAGAGAAAAAAATCAAGTTTATGATAGTGTTATTGTCTTAGATGAATGGAAATTGTGTTTAATAATGCCGTTAAATGGGCCAGAAGTTTCTTTGAATCTTCACAGACTCCATCTCCTTTCTTTATGTGACTTCCCAGCAAACAGCACTCGAGACAATTACATGAGGGCTTTACTCTGTCCCTGTCGGTAACATTCCTCTTCTTTCCCACAACTTTTCAACTGTTACGAGTAAGCAGGATTTTAAGATCTGACCGGTAAGTTAACCACTGTATGTAATTGTGTTTTTTGTTATGTAACAGTGTGTTTTGTAACAGTGTGTAAAATGTGTAAAGTCAAAACACGTTAGATTCCACATGATCAGCTGACCCACACTCAGGCCACAGCTGTTCCGAAGCTGAGATTTCTTCTAGGAAAGATCGAGAAGCAGTCGGCAGATGCATTGTCAAATCGCACCAGTAAGAGTTCCTGGGTTTAGGGGAAGGAGTGATCCCTGTGCTGGAGGGCTCTGAGAAGGTTTGACTGAGCCTGGGAGGCTAGCTCTGAAAAGCGGGGTGGCATTAAGGAAAGTGTTTCCAGGAGTGAGCTAAGGGAGCGTATATTGTTCTCAGCAGAGGCTACATCTTAGAATGCTCTTTAGACATTCTCTGTACAGAAAGCTGCACTGTTCCCATGCTGAAAAGTGCTGTGTCCCCTTCCTGTCCCTGCCCTCCTCTCTGCTCTTGCCCCTCTCACACAGCCTCTCTCTCCTGAAGCCGTCCCCCAGGTTCCACCTCAACGCCATTCAGAGAAGAAACAAGGGGCTGAGCTGTTACCGATGGGGCTACACTGAGCTTGTACACTAAGGTGCACAGAAGCAGAAAGAAGGGTGGTACAAGTGAACAGTTGAAAGGTAGGCTCTCCCAACAGAGATCAGGAGAAACAGGTTTGGTGGGTTTTCATCTCCTGCTTGTAGGCCAGTTTCAGATATTTCCTTGGGAATTATTTCCTGGGCCACTACTGGTTCCAGAATGAGTCTTTCAGACTTAAAGTAGGTAGTATTAAGTTCCACTGGTGTCTCTTTCCTGGTTAGGTGATTGATTATGAGCTGAAGTGAAGCTAAAATTTCTAATCACCCCAGTTTGGTGTACATAGTCACTTGTATATATAATTCCTAGCCCGTTCATTATATATGCTGAAACCCCAAACCCTCAAAACTCAAATGAGGGCTTATTACAATGGACTCAAACCTGTCCTTAATGACATTCTGAGACCCTGGTTTCTCATTTACAACCTAGAGAGCCAGAGATACCAAAGATTAGGCTTAAATGTAGCAAGGTCTTTATTCTAAGACCTAGAGAGGTTAAGAAAACCTAACCAGTAGATGATTCTGGGCTCATTGATGTGAGAGAAGGGGAAGGTCTCAGAATAGAGGAGGGAGGGAGGGAAGGGACACTGGCTCTTTCCAACTTTATCCCAACCAAGATTCTGATTTGTTTCCCCCTAGAAGGCTCAGATGGTAGAGAATCCACTTGCCATGCAGAAGACCCAGGTTCGATCCCTGGGTTGGGAGGATATCTTGGAGAAGGGAATGGCAACCACTCCAGTATTCTTTCCTGGAAAATCCCATGGACAGAGGAGCTTGGCAGGCTACATTCCATGGGGTCTCTAAGAGTCAGACACGACTGAGCAACTAACACTTTTCACAGAAGAGCATCTTCTCAAACTATGTAAGAAACAACTTACTTCAGATCAGTGGGACGTGAATGAGGACTCCTGTTTCATGGTAGGGTCAGCCGTCTCTATGGGCAGCAGTAAGGCATTGTTAAGGCTGTGGCTTCAGAGAGAAAGAGATTTAATTCTGCCTTTGCAAAGGAATTAAAGATGGTATGAAGGTGGGCCCCTCCAACCTAAACTTAAACCCCTCTTTGCTTATTCCTTTTGGTAGTACACTTAGAATAAGGTATGAGCTCAAACAGGCTGCCACAGGAAGGATAATACAGAAGTTTGGTTGCGAGGGAGGGTGGGACAAGTATCCTTCAAACCAAAGGTTTGCTTTTTGAGCTTTAAAAAATTGAAGCCGCTCTGAGAAGGCCTCTTGCTGGCATTACAGCAAAGTCACCATCACCAAGGGCCCTCTCGCCTGCAGCCCAGAGCCTCCATATTGCTTGGGCCTCGTCAAAACCACAGGGCCTAAATAAAAATATTTTGTCAACAAAGTTACAGGCAGCTCTGTTCCTAATTGAAAGTAATTATGATTTCTGTGCTGTGGTGTAATTACCTAAAAAAAAAAAACAACGTTATTTGACGATTAAGATTCTGGAGTGAGCTGTGTTCTTTGGGCTCTCGCTCCGCTCCTCCATCAGGGACTTGGTTTCAGCGGCGTGCAGCTGCTGGGGCTGATTTACAGAGCTGCGGCTGTGGCTGGTCATAAATAAATCCTCTTATATAGTTGTTATGAACACCTGTTAGATCATCTGTCAGCAAAGCGCTGTTCACATTTATCATGGTGTGGTAGCTATTTTACCTCAATCCATTTCCAACTGACTCAGCCTCCATTGCTGGATTACTATTACCACACCATAATCGCTCGCTCCCACTCCATGTTACAACTTGCAGATAAAAGATTTCACTACTTGGCCAAATTTCATAAATAAAGGAGCAGTTCAGTGCAGTAAAAGTTTATTTTTGTCATCATTTGTCACCCCATTATTCCATAAATCAAATGGAATAGTGCTATTGCCGGCTCAGGCATTGCTGTCAGCCTTAGGCATGGAAATGGTCTGTTTCTTCCTTTTAGATGAGATGACATGTCTTTCAGACTTAACTGGCTTCTGGTTTTGTTTCACCCATTTTATTTTATTACCCCTCCAGAAAAAGCCCTGGGGAACAGAAAGGCTTAAGGAGTGAAATGGAGACAGAACCCAAGCCCAGCACACTGCTCAGCTCGGTAATCGGTGCTCCCCTGACCAGTCACGAACTTGACCACCACCTGCACTCACACATCGAGTCCTGGGCTGAGGATGCTTTTCATAAACTTCGGAGGGATTATAGTTTCTATGAGGGAAAGGCTATTACAATGTGGAGTTAACAGACATTGAAAAATCTGACGTATGTCTCCCGAGACCTCGATTTGACAGACTTTATGCAAAGAAAAGACACTTGAGTTTCTTTGCTAAGATGCACGTTAATGGCGCTGAGGCTTCCAAAGGGAATGGTCAGCCCCAGAGCGTGTCTTACCCCTGAAGCCTTGTCAGCTGAGGAGCTCTGGAGGGACAGTCAAGATTTATTAGCGAGTCGCGAACTCTGTCTCGGGCAGAAGTCTGAGGAAGGCAGTGTCCCTTGGTTGAAAGGAAGAGGACAGAAAAGCTGAAGGAATGGGGTGATAGAAAAGGGTTTATAGTTGATACTATACTTCCTAGTTGGTTCTAATTCAAGTTACATTCTTCATCGTCATTATGTAGCTCATAAATTCAATAAAGTGTTTTACTGTTACTATAAAAATGACAGGAGGGGGGTTTTATGTTGTAAGTTTCGTTAGTTGCTCTTCCTGTTTTATGTTGAAGTTGTCAGGCCATTATGTCATTAAACTCCTTGGAGTCTGAAGGGCTCGGGCCCCTCCATTTCTTGCCTGGTGCACACTTGGCCCCGTCAGCCCTGGCCAGGCCGGACCACTGGATGCTCAGTGCCAGCTGGCCGTGGTGCCAAGAGGGCACGGCTGCCTGAATCTGTTATTTCTTGAGGAACAGCTTCCATCTCTGAAGATGTGTAGGGAGGAGGTCTGGGGGTGCGGGGACAGCTTAAGGCAGACTGCTCCAGGGGCTCTTGAAAATTCTAAAGAGAGTCCTTTTTTATCGGCAGGAGGAAGACTTGCTGGATGGGGTGTCATAGCTCCAGGCACTGTGAACCTGGGAACTGGTCTCTGCATCAAGACGGCTCTTGGCAGTGACACAGCTAACTTATTGTTCAGTCGCTCAGTCGTGTCCGACTCTTTGTGACCCCGTAGACTACAGCATCACAGGCCTCCCCCTGTCCTTCACCGTCTCCCAGAATTTGCTCAAACTCACGGCCATTGAGTTGGTGATGCCATCCAACCATCTCATCTTTCCCCCCTTCTCTGCTTGCTAACCTTTGCCTAGGCTCTAAGTCCTTGATAAAGTCCCAAGCAAATTTAGGGCTGAAACGTTATGGGATTTTTTGGAGAGGAAACACCACTCTCTTGACTGTGTTCATTGATTCCAGAAGCAGCAAAGGGCATTTCTGCTCTAGGAAGCTTTGCTTTCTCCAGATGTTTGTTTTGAACAGAATATCCACACGGAAACAGCAACTACTAATTCTCTGGCCAGCGTGCATCAAGGCCTTAATCTAAAGCCTCCCATCCATCCAACTGTCTGGCATTTGCTATTATAGGGCACCAACAGAGAAATGAGGCTGTGGCTTTATCACTGCACCCTGGGTGACAACTTGATTTTCTGCTTTCACCGCAGGCAGCAGCAGCCCACCATGATGGGGCTGTTAATTTGTGCATTTCATGGTGTCTGTCAGGGGGGCTGGGAGAGGAGGGTTTCGGGGGAGAGGGAATGGAGCATGTCCCAGCCGCGGAAGCACCTGTCTGCACTGACGGCGCAGAAGCACTTCTTATTAGCGTGCAGGTCTCTAGATGCAGCCCGGGATGACAGCCTGGCATCCCAGCACCCACACACTGTGACAGGCGCCGGCAGCCGGTCCCATTGTTTGCCCTTGATGAGCATGTCATTAATGGAAATGGAAGAAAGTGAGGGCCACATCAGTATTCAAATAGCCTCTATTCTCTCTGCCATTCACCCGGCTGGCTCGGCCTGCTGCAGATTTCCTTCTGCAGGCTCCTCTTAGACTTAAAAAAAAAAAAAAAAAGATTTATTCCCATGGCATATAGATCCTCCCCGTGTTGTTCCTGGTTCTTCCCATCCTGTCTCTGCAGCCACCTCTCTAGGTTGGATTCAGCTGCATCAAAGGAGATGTGGGTTCCTATGGGTTGCAAAGGTCAAATTAGCAAGTGCACAAGCTGTTTGCCGCCCAGAAAACGCACACTGACACCCTCGGAGCCTCTTCTTGTGCCTCCCGAATCCTGCATCTCCTCTGGGGAGGTAGTGGCTGTTCAGGCGCCACTCTCAGAAATGCCTGACAGGCTCAGAGCCCTGGAGGAGAGAATCTGACTCCAAGAGTGGCTGGCTGGCGTGGGAAACAGCCCTCCTCTTTTTCAGGTTTAGTAAATTAAAGAGAAGTTAAGGAAACTGCCTAACAGTCACTGGTTGGACAGAACTGTGTACCACGCACGATTACTTACAGCCAAGTGGAGAGTGACTGGGCCCTAAATACGCGTTTCCATCCCTCAGACCCTGTGTTGGTCTGTTTGCTTAATAATGTAATTAGTGCTTGGGGTGGGGTGAGGCGGGGGGAAGATGACTCCAGCCTCCACTGCTCTTCCGTGCGTTTCTGTCGCCCGCTTGACTTTCGTGTTTCCTAGCTGTGCACACACACACCCTTACACACATCTACACACACGTGCCCAGGAGCCCCCTCTCCCAATGTGAGCCCTCGTCCTCACCCCCACACACACCCCTGCATTCTCTGCCTAGTCCTGTGTTTGCAAGATTCACACCTCCATTCAGATGGAACGTTCCTAGAGGCAGACAGTAGTGAAAGACCACTTCTCACTTGCCTCTGACCTTTTGGTAGGGAAAGGTCAACAGAACTGCTTGCTGCGCATTTCCCTAGCAGTGTCCCTTATCTGGTACTCATCTGTCAGTGCTCTAAGACACCACCCATCTTCTAAACTAGCCTGGTTGGAGGCGGAAAACAGACGCCACTGCTAGATGCCTGGCCAGGAACTCAGGGCTGATCCCTCACCAGCGCTGTGTTCTCCCCTCACCCCATCCAGAGATGAACAGGGTAGTGCTTGCTTTCACGAGCTGTCTCTTCCCCTGAAACACAGAAACTCTTTGACTGAAGAAGCCGCGTCTTTTTGTTCCTGGTTGAGGGGCCACAGTGTGGTCTGGCTCAGGGTAGACATCCATGGAGTTGTTCCATCCAGGTATCATGACCCCTCTATGGACCTAGGGGATTTGAGAACAGATTTTCTCAGGTGTTTATCTGACAACCTACAAAGCCCCCCAACCTTTCTCCAGGAGAAGCCCAGAGGGGTGATAATGGTTGAAAAAGCCAGGTCGTAAATTGGGCTTTCTCTACTCGCTTGCTTTGGAGCTGAGGGACTCCACAGAGGGCAATTTAAAAGGAACAGAAACAGGCTGAGAACAAAACTCCCAATGCTTTAGCCTTAGTGTCAGAGTGATGGAAAATAATTTTCACATTTGATTAATTATTAAGAGATCTGTTTAATAAAATATAGAGAGAGCATTTTGTCTCTCCACAATCGTTAGTATGACCCCAGACCCCTATTTTGGAGGTGAACAAAAAGCTATTGAGGTAGAACAATAAATTTTGTCCCCAAGGGTTTTTGCAGAAGTGGCCACAGGGCCGTCCTGACAGATTTAAGGCAGAAATCCCACAGCTGACACGGAGATGTGTCAAACCCAGTGGCTTCCATTGGCAGGTCACACTCGCCAGCCTCACCCAGACATGTGAACAAAGCAAAACCATTGACCTCGAAAGAAACCGGGCCTTGGTAGGGCCTCTTCCTTTCTGTTTTACTTTTTAAGAAAATTATCTCTAAACCATAGGTTCAGGTGTTTAGCATTCTTGATAGATAAAATTTCAAATGCAGCAAGTCATCAAGGAATTCTATTCCTTTATGAATACATTATTTTCAAAGCCCCACAATTTCTCTGCCCATAACTGTATTTTTGGCATTTAAGTGGGAATATCTAGGTCTTCACCAGTAAATATCCTCCTATATGAAGGAATTAGTTTTCTTGTTTTCCTCCAGAAAAAAAAAGATGTAATATTATCTGTAAGATTTGTATGTAGAGTCTATTTTTATTCAACTTCAGGCATTCAACTAATTTAAAAGCCTTATTTAGTTTTGTGAATATACATATTAATTAAAAAGCACTTGAATAAACATTTCAAAGACTGGGTTTTTTGTGCACTTTGATTTGCAAGTTATTTTTGACTTTCTTGTGTTCTGCAGACTGGCAGCAAGGCGTTCTCAAAGTCAGGCACGGAGACGCCCAGGCTGAGGCTGCTCCAGGGTCCCCCCAACACGCTGCCTACTTCCGCACCTGCAAGGCGCATGTCTTTTCCTTTCACGCAGTGCTCCTCTGGTTAAGGCAGCAGTGGAAGACCACCTCCGGTTCAGAAAAGGACAAGTCCTCCCCGGTTCAGATCCCAGGCAGTCTGGAATTCGCAGGCTGTGGCCAACAGGCCTGTGCCAGGGCCTCCAAAGCCTGCCGCTGTGTTTCAAGACCTTCCACCATGGCCCACCTACTTGAGGATAGATCCCTCAAACATTCTGGAGGGAATCCCAGAGCTTTTCGTCTGCAGATATTTTCACTCCCCCAGCAGCAGTCGCTATTGTGAATGGAAAGCATAGCATGAAAAGCATATTTCAGCGACAGGAGAGCTTGGCAGGCTGGGAGGGGGGCGAGTTGCTAATCTAGTGTTGCTAATCTAGTGGAGAGGTCTGTGGCCCCAGCCCCCAACACGGTTCCTTATGGCAGGTGGTGACCTGCTTTGGTCCAAAACAAGCACGTACGTCATGCTCTCCTTGGCCCCTGAAAAGCAGGACAATTTACAAGAAAATCCAGGAGTGAACAGAGAGAAAATATCAAAACCTATTTGATATTTTAAAAATCAAAAATACCTTTATGATTGACCTCATGCTTCTATTTTCCATATTTATTTTATAATGCACTGAATATGTTGGCGCAGGACACTAATACACAGCAATAGAATCTATGCCATGTATAAATTAGTAATATGAGTAGTAATATTAATACCTGTATATAATATAATACAGGGAAAAGTACACAGTCAGCAATGCATGTAGGCAGTTTACAGATAAACGCAGACATTGGAGCCAGCTTCATCCACAACGCCAGGAGCCCTCGGGAGGGCCCTCCACTGCTAAGATGCCTTCCGAGAACCCAGTTCTTTCCTCCACGACTGTGGTTTGGGGAGAGTGGGCAGCGTGGCCTCTTGAGGCGCCAGGAGGTTACTTCTACTTCCCAGACAATAAAGAGATGCATGTCGGCCTCTCCCAGCCCTCACCCTCTCTCCCTTAGGGCTGTGGAGAGAAGCAGGGTCGGGGTTCAGCCACTGTAAGGGAGGTGCGCGAGGAGGCAGGGAGCGGCTCACTGCGCAGAGACTAATCGCCGCCCACTTGGGCAAATTGGGAGGCAGGGCGCTGGAGCGGGCCTCTGTCAGAGGGAGAGAGGAGGGGGCCTTCAGAGGGTGGGACGGCATCTGGATCCATCTCATTAGGAGTGAGGAATGACTCATGATTCACAAAAGGTCATTGCCTACTGAGGTAGATAAATTACCTAGGAGCCTTCAGCAGAGTTGGAGGACCTATTTGGTAAGGAAGTTTTCATTAAATCAAAGATTTTATGGCTTCTATTTTGTTGCATAGGAAAAGGGAAATAATTAGTAATTGGCGAAATAAGTGCAGGAAATAAAAAAGTGTAATGTTATTCTAATAGGCCTTGTCTTGGTCTTTAACTTTTCACTTGGAAGCAGCATTATTTTTTAACTCAGATGTATAAAAACCATCCACACTGAGAAAGTGGAACCAATTGCAGTTAAACAATTGAGGGGAGCACTAACCAATAATAGGATAAGCGTTAAAATGCCATAAATATTTTTCCTTTTTACTGTGTTTGATTTTTGATGATTCCCATAACCCATTGGTTAAAATGAAATAGACATGTTCTTTGGTATTACTCAAATACATTTTAGTGCTAAACTATATAAAGCAGGATATATATATTAATATATTTGCCCCCAAATTGCCTGTTAGATGAGTTTCTCAGATGGACCCCTATTTCTCTACTGACATTTCCATCTTGAGAGACACCCCCAGATTATAACAATAGTAACACAGAAATGAAAATTTCTCTAAGGGTGAATTTGACGTAACCTATTGAGGTATTACCATAGTTTATAGGCAGATTTTTATGGAATAACAAACACTGGAGCCTTTCGTTGGTGAAATATTTATCCCACACATTTACATAGCCACAGGGATTTCTTTTTCATAGGATTCCTGCCTTTTTACTCCCAATTAAATCTGCTTTGGAGAGGGTTTGTGCTCCTGTGAGATTCACAGGCTATCAGAAATAAATGATAAACAAAGATATATAGAAAATAGCTCAATGGGGAAGGAAAAGAGTAGATTCACACTGATGATACCTATTGTTTTAAATGCTAACTTCCATGAACAGAGGACTTCCTATGTTTGTTTTCAGACGAATCCTTTTTTAACCTCTATTTTTTCTTTTCATCTTCACAACAGCAGGGTTTTCGAGAGGCTGCCTTCACCTCCATTTCACCGATGAGGGAACTGGTACTCAGAGCATCCAGCCCCTTGCTCAGTGCTACATCCAGAGATGGGAAGCCTGGGCCGGGACATGCCTGGTCCCCAAGCTGAGCTGGTGTAAGGAAATCCTCTGCCTGGAAAACATGGGCCGGGGAGAAGGGAGCCTGAAAGTCACCAACTGAGATAATGTGTCCAGCATGGTAGAAAGTAGACCACTAGACCATTCAGGTATGACCTAAATCAAATCCCTTACGATTATACAGTGGACGTGAGAAATAGATTCAAGGGATTAGATCTGAGAGACACAGTGCCTCAAGAACTATGGACGGAGGTTCCTACATTGTACAGGAGGCAGGGATCAAGACCATCCCCAAGAAAAAGAAATGCAAAAAGGCAAAACGGTTGTCTGAGGAGAACTTACAAATCGCTGAGAAGAGAAGAGAAGCGAAAGGCAAAGGAGAAAAGGAAAGATGCACCTATTTGAATGCAGAATTTCACAGAATAGTAAGGAGAGATAAGAAAGCCTTCCTCGGTGATCAATGCAAAGAAATTAAGAAAAACAATAGAATGGGAAAGACTAGAGATCTCTTCAAGAAAATTAGAGATACCAAGGGAACATTTCATGCAAAGATGGGCACGATAAAGGACAGAAATGGTATGGACCTAACAGAAGCAGAAGAGATTAAGAAGAGGTGGCAAGAATACACAGAAGAACTGTACAAAAAAGATCTTCACGACCAAGATAATCACAATGGTGTGATAACTCACCTAGAGCCAGACATCCTGGAATGTGAAGTCAAGTGGGCCTTAGGAAGCATCACTACCAACAAAGCTAGTGGAGGTGATGGAATTGCAGTTGAGCTATTTCAAATCCTAAAAGATGATGCTGTGAAAGTGCTGCACTCAATATGCCAGCAAATTTGGAAAACTCAGCAGTGGCCACAGGACTGGAAAAGGTCAGTTTTCATTCCAATCCCCCTAAGAAAGCCAGTGCCAAAGAATGCTCAAACTACCGCACAATTGCACTCATTTCACACACTAGTAAAGTAATGCTCAAAATTCTCCAAGCCAGGCTTCAACAGTACGTGAGCCATGAACTTCTAGATGTTCAAGCTGGATTTCGAAAAGGCAGAGGAACCAGAGATCAAATTGCCAGCACCCGTTGGATCATCAAAAAAGCAAGAGAGTTCCAGAAAAATATCTACTGCTGCTTTATTGACTATGCCAAAGTCTTTGCCTGTGTGGATCACAACAAACTGTGGGAAATTCTTCAAGAGATGGGAATACCAGACCACCTGACCTGCCTCCTGAGAAATCTGTATGCAGTTCAGGAAGCAACAGTTAGAACTGAACATGGAACAATAGACTGGTTCCAAATCAGGGAAAGAGTAAGTCAAGGCTGTATACTGTCATCCTGCTTATTTAACTTATATGCAGAGTACATCATGAGAAACACTGGGCTGGAGGAAGCACAAGCTGGAGATTGCCAGGAGAAATATCAGTAACCTCAGATATGCAGATGACACCACCCTTAAGGCAGAACATGAAGAACTAAAGAGCCTCTTGATGAAAGTGAAAGAGGAGAGTGAAAAGTTGGCTTAAAACTCAACATTCAGAAAACTAAGATCATGGCATCTGGTCCCATCACTTCATGGCAAATAGATGGGGAAACAATGGAAACAGTGACAGACTTTACTTTTGGAGGCTCCAAAATCACTGCAGGTGGTGACTGCAGCCATGAAATTAAAAGCTGCTTGTTCCTTGGAAGAAAAGCTATGACCAACCTAGACAGCATATTAAAAAGCAGAGACATTACTTTGCCAACAAAGGTCCAGCTAGTCAAAGCTTTGGTTTTTCCAGTGGTCATGTATGGATGTGAGTGCTGGACTATAAACAAAGCTGAGCGCCAAAGAATTGATGCTTTTGAACTGTGGTGTTGGAGAAGACTCTTGAGAATGCCTTGGACTGCAAGGAGATCCAACCAGTCCATCCTAAAGGAGATCAGTCCTGAATATTCATTGGAGGGACTGATGTTGGAGCTGAAGCTCCAATACTTTGGCCACCTGATGCAAAGAACTGACTCATTCGAAAAGATCCTGATGCTGGGAAAGATTGAAGGTGGGAGGAGAAGGGGACAACAGAGGATGAGATGGTTGGATGGCATCACCGACTCGATGGACGTAGGTTTGGGTGGACTCCAGGAGTTGGTGAGGGACAGTGAGGCCGGGCGGGCTGCAGTCCGCAAAGAGTCGGACATGACTGAGTGACTGAGCTGAACTGACGGTACCTGGAGCTCATCCATTATTAAATCACTGACTTCGTGTAGAAAGGCCCAAGTAGTGTGTGTTCCCCCTCAGAGACTAGGAAAGGAGCCAGGTTATAGCAGCACATGAGAAAGATGCAAATGGTTTCATAAAGGGTGCGTGATGGACAGCAGGCATAAATGTGGCTTTGGCGTATAGTTTTCCAAGCATCTCCCCTTCCCCCGTTTCCTCAGTTCTTTATCTAATATCATTTAAATAAGTATCACATAATGGCATTCTTAACCATTTGTCTAGGGAGAGTATTCCACTCACTAATAGAACTCCCTGTCAGGGAATTTTCATGGATAATTATTTAGCGACTTTTCGCTATGACTCTTGTAAATGAACAGCACGGATGGGGAAGCACCCGAGGTTGCTTGTGATCCTGACGATTTCAGATGGTGTCAATGACATCAGTGGAAAGTGCATCAGTTACTTGGTTTACAACCCAGTGAGTGACATCGGTCAGGCCTCCAACTGCCGAGAGCCTCAGTCTCTTGAGAGAGACCAAGTGACTGTCCCCTGAGCGCCCCTCTTCCTCTGACTGGAGTCTGCTTCACTCAGCACGACACAGCCTTCCATCCTGGGAGCATCACCCAACCTCTGGCCCTTGGCCATCTCATATAGAGACGTGCCCTGGCTAAGTCCTTCTTTCTGTCCTGTTTAAATCTCATGCAATACTTGAGCGCTCTGCCGTCCAGTTCAGAAATAACCAGATTTCTTTTCCTCTTGGCTTCAAGGATTTTTGCCCGCCTTCTTTGACATCTGCCCCAGGGGACCTCAGCCAAATACATCAAGGTAGAGTTTCCTAAAACCGCAAAGAAACCGGAACCCTAAAAGGCCTTTTACAGAAATGACTCTTGGGAAAGCTTAGCTATTTTACCCCAGGAAAATTAACATTGTGTTAACCTACCTATCCTCTTAAAATCTCTTTGGAAAAGGTAGCAGCTAGTTGATTTCTAAATATAACAAGCATCCTATTTGTATTTACTTTTCATGCCACCAACAATGTACTTGGTATTGAATTGAATACGGCTCCAAGAGAAAATACAATTAATGAATAGTCACAAGGTTGCTAATCTGATCAATGCTTGTCTGTGACCACAACCGCTCAGAGCCTGTGGCAGCGAAGAGGACCACACTGGATGGCGGAGCGTGTGTAGTCTGTTAACTACTTGGGGGGCAAGGGAGGGGTGCTGTGATGTAAATAGACGTGGGGAGGAGAGAGGGTGTCTAGTGAAGAAGGGAACCAGCTGGAGGGCTCTAGCTCAGGGAGGTTTTCCTCCCATTCCTCCGCCACTCCTCTTTGCAGTGGCACCAAACACCTTCTGAAGACAAGAGTGTTCTAGCCCCGATGTGCGCCAGTGAGGACGCAAGGGCCCTGACCTCAGGGGCCCAAGGCGCGGTGGCGAGGACACAGAAGCAGGCACTTCTCTGGGGACATCCCAGAAGGTGGTGGGCTGTGCGGACTGACTTCCTCGAAGTCATCAGCGCCAAGGCCTTGCACGATGAGACCCCACATGGCCTTTTCCAGGTGCGGCAGGGCCTCTGTGCGGCCCAGCTCTCCAGGTCGACACTCTGCCCGTGAGTCTTGGCACACCGCGTACTCGAGCCCTTCCCAGCGCCCTGGCACAGTTTGATCGATGCTGCAGCTAAGTGCACAAGCCATCACGCCAATATCTGACAGATCGATGGAAGCCGGCACCCCGGGCTGACTGTGAGGTCAGCGGGAGGCCCCAGAAGGGGTTTGCTCAGTGCTGTTTGGGGCTCCGGCTCCGCCGTCTTCCCCCTCGGATGGCCGCAAGCTGGGCTCTGGACCAGCCCGTGAGCCCTCACCCTCCAGTTAAGCCGGTGCCAGACCCCAGGAAGGTGGTGAGGGCTCCTGGGAAGGCCTGGGACAGGGAGCACGAGGGAGGAGGAGCTCTTCTCCCAGCAACTCGGGGGCTGCTTTGTTGGTGGCTCGCTCCGCCGGGATGTCCCATTCTCAGCTAATGAACTGCTTAAGTGTGTGGATGGGGAGAAAAGCAGGGAATGTAAGTCCTGGGCGTAAAACAATATCAGCAGTCCGGGAGGTTGCCTGAGCAGGAAACAACAGCTCAACCTAAAGGGGCCTTTCAAATGCCTAGTTTTGTTCTGAAGTTGCCGGCCTGCTTCTCTCTCTCCTTTCTTTTTTAAAATTCCTTTTAAAACCATTACAATCAAGCATTTATTACTAAAATATTGAAGCCAAGGGAAGTACTTCTATGAGCTATTCAAGCCCAAAAGCCTCAAAGAAGATGGGACTCTGACGGTCTAATTGATTTTCTTCTAGAATAAAATTAAAAGCCAGGCAGAGAGCAGCAAATAGCACTCACCTTTATTGCACGCCTCGGAGCTTCGTAAATAGAGGGCGACGTTTCAGTGTTGGGTTTAGGGTGAGGGAGGAGGGTTATGAGAAAATGAAAAACAATTAGGTTGAGAAAGCGTGGGTGGCAGGCCGCAGGGAGGAGGCCCGGCTGCAGCGAGGAGGCCCCGCAGGGTGCAGGCTCGGGAGAAGAGCGCTCCCTCTCTGACTCCCGGCCCCTGCCTCCAGGCCCGAGGAGCCGAGCTGCTTCCCCTTGGCAGACTGTAAACACACCAGAGCCCTCTCTCTGCGATCCCTGGGAAATGAGAGGCCATTTCTTGCTCGGTAACTGGAAGAAGCCGCCGGTGTGAAAGCGGCCGCCCAGCCTGGGCACCGCTAATGGAATTTTTAACTCAGCCTAACTGCACCTGAAGGTAATCAGCTCCGGGCCGGTTGTGCATCCTAAGTCCCTGTCAGCTGACAGGAGGGCGGAATGAGAGGCTTTGATCACACTTCTCTCCAGGGCACTGTTTCCACCGGCTGGGGCACGAGCCTGCGGGCCGCGGCCGGGAGCTGTGCTCCTCTCCACCCCCAGACACCCCCATCCTGATGTGGGGCCCTGACTTGGGTTCTGCTTTTCAGAACTTTACTTACACATTGCTCCCCCTGGAGACGGAGAGCGTGGAAGTTCAGGGTGTTAAAGTAAGGCTCTGCCCTGGAAAACCTTCTTCACACAGAGCTGTATTTCTAGCAGGAAGCAGTTTGTACATTCCAATTTTCAGTATTCACCCCAACTCTGAAGTCACGGAATGTTTTTAAAAGAGTGCCCAGCCATTGAAAATGCCAGCCAGGTATTTTGAAGTTGGTTTCTCCTCTTAAGGTGAGGCAGAATCTTCAACCAGAAGACGTTCAAGAAGCAAGAACTTCAGAAAGAAGACTGGAGTAATTTTAAAGGGGACATGCTGGTCGTTTGTGTAACGTTTTCCCCTTCCCTCCTCTAGTTTCATTTTAGAAGCTTGAAAATACGATTTTTTCCCCTTTACCAATTTTGTGTTTTTCTATTTGGCAAACATTGATTCTTTTCTGTGTCCCAAATGGAGGTAAAATTAACTTGTCTGTTTCTTAAACAAAAATAAATAAACAACTTCAATATGTATAGCACAGGACCCTGCCAAAAGCTCTTTGCAGTATGCCAATGTCACCAAGGAATGTCAGCTCAGCACCATGATTAGTGTTTTACAATTGCTGCAGAGCCAAGTGTTGAGCGAATAGCAAATGCTGTTTTGTGCCCCATGAAAATTACAGCTAAAGAAATGGAATTTTTTCAGTCATATAGCAGGAAATTAGAAAGGAATCTGAGAGCCTGGGCTCCAGATAACTTTCTTTCTCAAGTTACTAATTTTAAGATAAAAATTGAGGTCTAAAAATGTATGCAAAAGTTAATTTAGTTCTACTTTTTAAAAACTTTCTTGTTTAAAGTTTTATATTACGAGTTCAGTGTAGATGGATTTTTTAACCGCAATTCCCAGCTTGAAAAATAGTTATTGTAAATAAGTGAAAACACAAGCTACAGATGAGAAGTATTTGCCTGATATTTGCCTATTATACCTGATAACGGACTTGTATGTAGCATATATAAAGAACTCTGACAATAATCAGACAAAAAATAACAGCAATTAAAAATGGGCAAAACAAGGCTGAAAAGACACTTCTCCAGAGAAGATATAACCACTGAGTTCATGAGAATGTGCTCAACACTATTGAGTGTCAGGGAAATGCAAATCAAAACTAGAGCGAGTCTCACTGCACACCTGGCAGGGTTGCCAGACTTGAAAAGAAAGACCATATCAAGCATTGACGAGGATGTAGAAGAACCAGAACTTTCTCACGCCTTGCTAGGAAGAATGTAAAATCATACAGCTGCTTTGAAAAACGGATCAGCAGTTTCTTGAAATACTGACCAAATATTTATCACACAACCCATCAGTTCCACTCTTAGGAATGTACCTAAGAGAAATGAAAACAGGTCCTCAAAAAGATCTACAAGCAAACGTTTGTAGCTCATTTATTCAGAATTGCTCCAAAGAGCAATGTCACTAACTAATGAACAATTACAGAAATTGTGGTATGTCCATTCAATGGAATGTGATTCAGCAGCAAGAAGGAATGAATTGGCACACAGCAACATGGGTGACTCTTAATAACATCTTACAAAGTGAAAGAAGTCAAACACAACCAACCACATACTGTATGATTCCATTTATAAGACATGCTAGAAAGGGCACAATTATAGGGACAGAAAATAAATCCCTACAAAGGGGCACAAAGGAACTTTTGGAAATAATAGAAAGTTCTGTATCTTAATTGTGGTGGTAGTTACACAACTGAGTATTCTTGTCAAAACGCATCAAACTGTATACGTTAAATGGGTGAATTTTATTGTGTGTCGATTATCTTAACAACCTGACTTTTAAAAGAGAAATTGGTGGGAATTCCCTGGCCGTCCAGTGGTAAGGACTCAGCTGCCACGGTCTAAATTTGATCCCTGGTCAGGGAACTAAGATCCTATAAGCCTTGTGACATGGCCAAAAAGAGAGAGAAATTAGGAAGACAAGGTTGCCAGTGCTTGCGTGCATGTATGCATGCTGTCGTGTCCGACTCTTTGCAACCCCACAGACAGCAGCCTGCCAGGCTCCTCTGTCCATGGGCTTTCCCCAGACAAGAATACTGGAGTGGGGTGCCATTTCCTCCTTCTAGGCATCCTCCTTAACCAGGGATCGAAACCACATCTCCTGTGTCTCCTGCATTAGCAGGCAGATTCTTTTTTACTGAGCCACTTGGGAATCCCAAGGTTGCCAATGGTAGGCTAAAAATGGCCTCCAAAGACATCCATGTTCTCATCCTGGGAACCTGTGAATGTTACCTTGTATAGTATAAGA
The DNA here is from genome assembly GCF_023091745.1 of Budorcas taxicolor. NCBI lineage: Eukaryota > Metazoa > Chordata > Mammalia > Artiodactyla > Bovidae > Budorcas > Budorcas taxicolor. Next base: position 9,316,099 of record NC_068919.1, on the reverse strand, counting down.
GACTTTGCAGATGTGTTTCAGAGAGGATTTGAGATGGGGAGATTGTCCTGAATTATCCCAGTGGACTGCGAATGCAATCACAAGTGTGCTTGTAACAGGGAAGCAGAGGGAGATTTGACATAGGATAGAAGGCCATGTGACAGGCAGAGAGCAGCAGAGTCGCAAAAGGCCTGAGGATGGAGGACGTGGTCGCGAGCTGAGGGACAGGAGAAGTGTGTAGCCCCTGGAAAGGCGAGGGGCAGATTTCGCCTCAGCACACACCCTTACCAACACCTAGACTTTAGCCCAGTGAAACTGATTTTGAGCTTCTGACCTCTAGAACTGCAAGAGAATAAGTTGTCTTGTTTTTAGCCACCGAATTTGTGGTGATTTGTTACAGCAGTTATAGAAAACTAATACACAAGGGAATAAACCAAAATTAGAACACAGGTTGCAAGAGGCAGTCCTGCTCTCATTTAATGGGAGACCTGCTGGCTTAAATCAGCATCCTTCAGTGTGGGTAAGAAGCATCTGAGGTGCTTTTCTTAAAATGGGGTATCTCCCAACCCAGCCCCATATCACCTTACCCTTGCCTCCCCACCTCTACTAACTGATTCAGCCAGGAGGCCAGAACCTGGACAACTGCCTCTGGGTCTAAAGCTAATGTCCTGAGTGCCCCCAAGCTTCAGGAAACCCTGCTCTAGATAGCATTTTCTATTTCCTTAATCAAAATTCAGTACAATGACTATTTCTGTTTCTTAGGGAGAACACCTTGTTCCGTGTCTGACATGTAGCAGGTACTCAGCAAGTGTGTTTGTTTATCTGTTTGACAAGTCCATAAACTCAGACCTCTCCAATGGCCTCTGTGTTTGCTGAGTGAATTCCACATTCTGTGATCCTTGCTATAATCCTATTCTTAATCTAGTTTTACTAAAAGCCATTGGTTCAGGAGTCTATCTTGGCCAAGTATGTCAGTCATTTTACTTTATAAATCCCATGGCTTCATTCACTGTCTTTAGACTTCAAAAACACCAACAGCAGACAGGCTTTCCAAATCATGAAATGGAGGCCAGGCGAAACAATTGTCAAAATATAAACACACACACTCAGGGGGAAATGGTGCCTTTTGTTTTTTGTTTCTCTATTCTATCCATGAAGTCCAGAGCCCATCTAGATAAAATGCTGGCATTTGGCAACCCTTGTGGGCAGCGAGGCACCTCCCTCTTTGGCATCTCTCTGTCCACCAGATGCTGCTTCTCTCTGCCCAACTGAAAGTCCATGTTGGTGGAGGGGGGTGCGTCCTAACCCAGCACCAGCCTGCTCCTTGAGGCATGGCAGGGTCAGCCCTCGCTGCAGAAGATGGACCTCAGACATAGACCAGCCCGAGGAGGCTTCCACATTAGTGATGAGTTTATTGCACTTGACTCTCAGACTGATACAAGGAGTGTGTCTGTGATATGAAATCAATAGAGCTTAGACCCCTCTGTGGTTGCTTGCACTGGATGATAGCTAAGAGAAGCCTGCAAATGTCTAGGCACTCGTATGAGATTCATTTAACTTGGTTAGTGAAGCTGACAGTTTGCATAGTTTGAAAGTCATCCAGTGAAAACCCAAGCCCTATCAGATAACAATGGAAAAGAAAAAAGTGAGAGAGAAAGAGGGAATTTTAAGGCCAGAATTACTGAATGGTTCCATTTGTATACAGGCTACTTTATGTTTCCGTGAGAATCTGCCAGGCTACTCCAGCAGTTTTAGCAATACATTAGCTCTACGCATGTTTATTAAATATTTAAACATCTCATTTTTATTGAGCTGCAAGGTCTGCTGAATATATAAGCAAAAGGAGAAGGATGAATCTTCTTTTTCATGGCAAGAATACAACAGCACCTCTTTGCTCGTCACCTGCTCCCATCTGTACAATAAAGTCACATTTGGATTCTCATAGTTGCTAGAAAAAAGAAATAAATCATTCTCTGTCTTCCATAAATACATATTATCTAAGTCCAGATCAATTGATAGATCTATCACAACATTAATTGATCAGCATAGCATCTGTCTGTCCATTTAGTCATCTGAGAGAGAAGCAGATGACATATAATTAGTTCCATCATGGAATAACACTTTCCCTCCAATTAGCATAGGCTTGAATGTGATAGGGAGTTTCTATTTCTTGAAGGCAGGTAAGTATTTATTAATTCATCGTACCAGCTTTAACAAATCAGTGTAGGGACCGAATGTCTCCTGCTTAAAATGAGCATCATTGGTCAGAAATACCGTTTTCAGTGTGATGCCTATGACCTAGCCTGTAAACTTCCACGGCAAAAGATTGCAGCTCCAGTAAACTAAACCCAGGGCCACACCACCTCACTCATTATGATGGACAGTAATCAGGGAGCTAATAAAACTATTGGAGCTGAAATCGTATTTTGCATTCCAGCAGCACTGGAATAATGAATAAGCCATAGAGATGAATATACATATTTATTTCCCCTCTCTCCTACAGGCGCAGACGACTTTCTTGCCTTCTAGCTGTATGAGAGTCAACACAATGTTTGATGCAATGAAAACACAGTAGCAAATCATGTTTCACGAGGTAGATGGCTTCTGCTATTAGCGCTTTCCATTCGCTGGGGATGAGCAGATGGTTTGTGAGGGTCTCTCTCTAAGAAGGCAGAATCATAATTCCAAGCCTAGAGGTCAGGAATTTATTTCCATTGTGTCAAAAGCATATTTTAAAGATGTAATGTATATTCGGGTATCTCCTAACTCACTGGGTAGGTGTGCTGCTTGTTACAGAGATAACTGAGGTTTTATGACACAGAGTTGGGGTCAAGAATGAAAAGTTTTGAAGATTTACATTTTTCTCCAGCCTTGACCTTTTGGCTTTATTCCTTAATTAAGCAAAGACATGGCAGCGAAAGGGAGTATTATGGGCCTGCTGTATCCCCAGGGCGTTATGAGGTACCAGACACAGTTAAGCTATCTCAAGACAACCATGTTCTCTGGAGTTACTTTATTGCTATTATAAAAAATCTTTATTATGGGAAAAAAATATGTATTTTTATGCCAGGAGAAGATGAAGATGACAGTTAGGCTGTTGAATGGTAGTTTCAGTTGAGCTTCGTGCCCACAGAGATTGTAAAACACCCTAGACTAGGGGAGGCCTCCTGATAGAATCTTAAGAAACCTAAAGGGGTATATTAATCTTTGTGAAATTCATAGTTGGAACAGGTTACCATTAACTGGCACTTTCCAGTTATCAAGATATTTTATGAAACTGAAAAAAGTCGTATTAGACTTGCTCACAGGGCCAACTTTGGGGGTGTGGCTAGCGAGACCATTTCTTCCCGGACCATCTTGACAGTGGGAACCTTGAGACCCCGCGTCCTCAGAGATGCCCGCTGCTTCCGCCTGGTGCTGCTTTGCGTGGCTCTCGTGCGGACGCTTCTGTGTGAGCTGGCTTTCCTTTACCAGGGAAAAGAAAACCGTGAGTCGAAGGGCTGCTGTTTCCCTTTCCGTTGAAAATCTGGCACTGCTTGGACTTCAGTTTTGTTGTTTTTAAAGGAAATAAACTGTCCTTTCCCCTCTGAAAAAATCACCTTCCCAGGACTTCCGAGGTGGCCCAGGAGTTAAGACTCCGCCTTCCAATGCAGGGGGTGCGGGTTTGATCCCTGGTCAGGGGACTAGATCCCATGTGACTTGTGGCCAAAAAAAGAAAACATAAACAACAGGAGCAATAGTGTAACAAACTCAACAAAGATTTAAAAAATAAATAAATCAAAATCAATCAATCAATCAATCAATCACCTCCACTTAAACTACTCAACACTTCTTTCTATCCCTGTTAGCCAAAATCAAGCTCCCAATTTAAAAAGTAGTATTCCTTAAACCTTTCATCCTGGGGTTCCTTTGCTTCCAGGGAAAGTCTATATACTTGCTTATCTGTTACCTTCATTTGCGTTTCATTCCCGCTGAACTCAGAGAACTTTGAGGTGGCTCTTGCATTTCTTTTCTCCTGGCCTTTACTGATGGATCTTCTACGAGCTGACCTGCTGGAGTTTACCTGTCCCATATGTATCTGTAGTCAGGGAACAGATGCTAGCATTATTCCCCTTCTTCCCCTGGGAGGGTGAGGTGACTTGGGATCCCTCACCCAGACTTTCTGCTCTGGACGGTGGAAATGGCTGACTGTTATCAATCCAGCGGCAGGAGCAGGGGACCGTTAGTGTCCCCTGGCTGGCAGAAGAGCCATCATCTCACACTGTACAGCCCTGGTCAGAGGAAGCCAAGGGCCCAGGTTCAAGAGGAGAGGCTCACAGAGCCACTTCCCCAGAGGGCAGGACCACCTTCCTTCCGTTTGTCAAGTCCCAGCTTGGGAGCATCCCTCCCAGTGGTGAGGCACACAGCAACACCCTCAGCTCGCTGGGCCAACCATTTTGCCTCCTTCCTGAGAAATAAATTCCATCAGGAAACAAAAGTCAGAATCCCCAAACCCTACAAACACAAAGCTTGTGTTTCTATGTACAGAAAGACTGAGGCTACTTGCTTTTTATTTATTTCTATCATCACATTGCTCTTGCACAAATCTGCGGCTCTGCCTTCCCTGTGGTTCTAAGCATCTGGGACTCCAAGGGGCTTCCAATCCATCATCTCCCCACCCAGGGCCCCAAACCCCCAGCTGCCCCCCCTTAGGACCGCTACAAGTCAAGTCTCACTACACTCATCAGATGCACTTAAAATCTCGCAGTCCTAGGTTATGACTCACTTTTTAGCTCTTTCTTTCCAGTACAACAAAACTGCATTCCAAAGATTTGGATCATAATGAGATTTCACCAACTGATCTGACAAGTCATTTGTGCAGAGCCCGTTTGGGGCATCGCTCGGTGAGGACGCTATAAGAGGATGCACAGTCCCAGCTCTGTCAGGAACAAAATGGTGTTAGGGGAAGAGAAACATGTTTCATCTTCCCTCTGAGCCTACAACATAGTAAGCTGAGGGTGTCATTGGGCACTGTGTTTGGGAATCAGCAAGAGAAGTTCTAGCTGGACCTGAAGAAAGATGGGGCTGTGAGGGACTTGGGGCAGCAAGGAGAAGACTTGTGAATTAGAGAAATCCCTGTGGCCAATATCTGCAGCCAAAGATATTCACATTGCTTATTGCAGAAACCTTTTGCTGGGTATCAGTTTTCCAGTGCGAATGTTACTTTGTATCTATTTCATTATATTCATATTTTGGACAGAGTCTGTTTCATGGTATAAGCCTGCTGGATACATCCTTACGGAAGATGCTCAAATTTTGTGCATCAGAATCAAACCATTCTGCACACAGCTAACTCCATGTTTCCTCCCAGACACCAAGTGGCATCCAGTTGGTCCTCTGAGCCCCTCCAAATGTGCAGATCTTTCCCTCTGTTGGGCTTCCCTGGTGGCTCAGATGGTGAAGAACCTGCCTGCAATGTGGGAGACCTGGGTTCGATCCCTGGGTTGGGACGATCCCCTGGAGGAGGGCATGGCTACCCACTCCAGTATTCTTGCCTGGAGAATCCCCATGGACAGAGGAGCCTGATGGGCTACAGCCCATGGGGTTGCAAAGAGTCAGACACAACTGAGCGACTAAGCACAGCACTCCTTCTGTTATGAAAGCAAGTCATCTCAAGAGATTGATGTCATTGAATGTCCCCAAAGTGTTGCCATCAAGTCCATAGACTCAGAATTTCACCATTTCATCTCATCAATTTTCAGAGCTGATTGAGTTACTTTGTGTCTCTTGTCTTCCAAAACAGGATGTGCTCTTCCTGCAGTGCTCTTTTATTTGGAAGAACCCAATGCAGGCCCCTCACGAGCCAGGGGAAAAAGCCTTCCTGTAATGAACCAGTGTGAGCAATATAGGGAAAATGTGGTGCAAAGCTGGCAGAAAAGCAAGCTCTAGTTTTCCTCCTTCTAAAGGAGTCTATCAAACAGGTTTAAAATAATGGATAGTATCTGGTCTCTCGGCATGTGGCGGCAGAAAGGTGACTGCTACCAATGAGATAACGTCATGCGGACTGGATGTATTGTAAAACACTCCAAATGTTATGCACATAACAAAGTTCGCGTACTTGGTCCTGAGGAACAAAATGGACCAAAGCAAGTTATAAATGGGCGTTGTGACTCAAGGGTTGAATGGAAATAGCTAAGAAACCATGAGGCAAACACAGCCGAGCTACTCTTGTGAACATCACCAGCTTTTCCTGATTTCTTTAAAAATGCTGTGAAGAAGATGTAGAAAGCAGAATCTGAGCAAAGTAGGTGAGGATTAGCATCTGCAAAGGAAACTCCTGGGGGTAACTAATGATTAAGAAGTACACAGACATAGAATTGGATCATTTTTACAAAGAAAGGCCTGATTGACATCACACAGACACCATCAAATCCACTTCTCTTTGCCTGATTAATAGAAGCCCCAAAGAACTGTTCAGATCAGATTGTTGACTTGGGCCTCAGCTGAATCCACTATAGGTGATGCTATTTCACCTAATTAAAGTTCTTCAGTAGAGAAAAAATGACAGTTCCTTGTATCTGGCCAAGCGTTTGTTCATGAAGGAGGCCGGAGTCTTCCAAATTCATCTGGCCACGAGCTCAAGAAAAGAAACATTCTCCTTTCCACCAGCAAGTTGTTTATCTTTTAGTTAGCTGGGGATAAAGGTTTTCTGTTGCGATTTGTTTTCCTTTTTTTTTTTTCCTGTTTCAAAGTTTTTGTCTGAGAGTCCAGAACTTAAAGATGACTCCATTTTGCAAGAAAACCATGTGTAAGTTACAGCATGCTTAGGGGGAGGGCTCCTAACTGACTTCTCACCCAGGATCTCTATTTTTGTTGTTTCAGTTAGTTACCCGCGCACGCGCTGGCGCGCGCGCACGCACACAGGCAGTTAGTGAAATTCTGCTAAAATTGCTGAAGAGGTGGGAAAAGTGAGATTAAGTGTGTTTAGCTCCTAAATTCAATAAGATAGTGAGGGTAATGATCACTAACAACGGTCTTGTCCCTGATTTTGTTTAAGAGTCATTCAAATTCTGCGATGTTTATGGCTCATTCTTGCTTAAGAAACTGGGTTACTGCCAGTTCTTAGCCCCTAGCCCCACACCCGCGCCCGTGGAAGCCAGAAAGCCAACGCTTGAGTAACGTGGCAATGCATTTTAAGAAGAATCAGCTCCTCGGAAGTGGGGAGAAAATATATTACTGGACTTTGCAGAGGCCAACACGCCCCAGCAGGTAGGAGACCACGAGGAGTGGGGTCCCGCTGGCCGCCGCGGGCCCCCTCCTGCCCGCCCCTGGCGCCAGCGCCCGTCGCAAAGGCCGGGGCCCCAGTCGTCGCGGCTCCCAGGGGAGCCGGGCCCTCGCGCTCCCTCCAGGATGGGACAGGATATGACAGCCCGGTTTGTGCACTAGCATCCTTAATATTCCCTTCCTTTCAGAAGCAAATAGAGCGTTCCCTTATCTGAATGCTAATTTCCTAGTTAAAAAACCCTCCCTTGCTGACAAGGGACTGAAAGAGTTTTAAATCACAGATGTAGAGTATCAAATGCAATAATGCTCTTGCAATAGTGCATTGAAGCCTCAATTAATTAACCCTTGGGCTAAGTAGGCAGGTACATGGCGGTGGCCGCAGGCGGTGGATGGATGAGATTTAAATGTGCATCTCATTTCCCCAGCACGGAGCATGCCGTTTGGTTCAGAAAGGAGTCATTTTGCACACTCGCCTCATTTACTCGGCGCTTTAATCCTCCTAATTCCACCTGAGATCGGGGGAGAATTGAAAAGGAAGGCGAGGAGCAGAGGCTGCGGACCGGGCTTTTGTGGCGCGCGGTCCCCCGGGGCCGCGCCGCGCGGGGCCTCTCCCGGGCTCTCGCCTCTAAGCTGCGTCGGTGGGAGACGTGCGCGGCGAGATCAAGGGGAATGGGGCGGTTTGTACCTTTTTAGGGGGTGCTGGCAGTCTTGGAGGAGGACGCCGCGCCGAGCCCACGCTGCCCGGGTGCGGGGCCCCCGGGCCAAGCCGCGGCTTGCAATGGGCGCGCAGGGAGCTGGGGGTGTCCGCGGGGCTAAGCTGCGGAGCCCCGACGCCCGGTGGGCGTGCAGGTGCGGTGGGCTTGGATCCACCGCGCTCGGGAGTCCCGCCGCCGGGGTTCCAGAACGGGGTCCCACCCCCGGCCCTGGCGCCGCGTCCCGCGCGGACTGGGTGTAACTCTCCAGCTCATTTCTCTCCACGCGATTTACCATCTGTGAACTCGTCTTTAACCTAATAAAAATCATCTAGCTTTTGACTAACAAGAAAAGGAAACAGTGCTCATTGTGGGGTTTGGGGAAAATGGCTTCACTAATGTGCAGGATGAGAACGGAGTGATTTATAGGCGGTTTTAACTGTGGGCTATGATTAGGGGGCTGGTAGTAAGTGCATTAGATGTCTAAGTGTGGCAATAGAGTAAATAGGCGTTTTATTTATCGCAGTGCCAGGGGCCTCTTAGCGGAAGAGCGCTTCTCCAAATTGAAATATAGCAGAGTTTACACTCCTGATTAGGGCTTCAAGCGCAGAGCCCAAGGCTATCAGCTAAGCAGAAACAACGCTCGCTGACACCTAATTGTCACTGGATTAATGTGCAAACAGGGACAGCGAACAGCAACAACAAATAACCTAGTGTCAGAGCCGTCGGTGGCGGTGTCCAGTCGCAGTGACTTGGGGCCAAATTGGAGTTTATATGTCAAAACAGGCTCGGATCAATGTGTCGGCCGCCTCCTGCGAAGGGCCGCACGAAGCCCTGGCAGTGGTTGATCTATTTGTGTGTGTGTGGGCATATTACCTGCCGGGAGTGGAGGGGAGCAGGCAGACAGAGGAGGTGAAATGCCTTTCCATTAATTTTTTTTCTGCTTGATGCTCCCGAATTCACAGCTATTAAGATGAATTTATGTGAATCAGGTCTTTCTCTCCAGGATCTTGTGACTTTCGCCTGTCTCCATATAAAATTTAATAACCCTGTTTGTGAATCAAATCATTCCCTCAACAACAGATTCAATCTGGGTTGCCACCTGTCTGGCTTTGGACAGGAGCAACCAAATTGGGCAGCTGGGCTCCAGCTTTTCACAGGACGGCTGCTTGGTTGGCTGAAGGGGAGCTTAGTTTGCTCTAAGGGGGTTTTCCAGAGCAAAAGCTAGAGGTACTGAAGGGGAAAGGAGGACAGCCTTCCATATTCCCCAGGCCCTGTTTTTCTTTAAATGACCAAATTGGTGACAGCCCTATTTTAAAAACACAAGAACTCATAACAGCCCAAAGCAAGTGGTGGAATAGGTTACCATCCAAGGAGGTCTTATGCCCACTCATTTTTCTTCTACAATTAGCCATTTCAGGAGGGAAAAAGTCACAAATACATGAGTTATGTTCCTAAATGTATTTCTAAAGTTCTTAAGTTTTATTGAGCATGAAAGTTGGTCTTTCCCTGTGTTAAGGATTGAAGAAGCTATAGAACTAGCTAGTAACTCAATGGTGCAAAGTCTTATGATTTAAACTTGACATTTGCAATTTTTTGCTGTAAAATATTACTTTCTTTATTTCAAGACTTTAGTTGAAAACCTCATAATTCCTTTTAAGCTCCATTTGATTGTCAATTGCACAACTCTCTCTAAAGCTTAGGGCTTATGATTTTCATACACACATGATTTATGCTTTCTGTGGCACAATATAATGTACTTTGGTGCAGCTCCTACTTATTTCCTCTTGCATCATGAGAGCCTTCCCTTTTAGAGACTGGGCTTTTATAGTGAAGCCATGAAAGAGTTGTGACCTAACATTTGGTCTCCCTGAAGGATCTTTTTCGCTGCCACAGCCAGCCTTCTGTATCACTCCATTTAATGCATTTTCAGAAAATGGTAATCTGGCTATCTACACATTTGGATAATACAATGAAATAAATTTTCATTACTGGAGGTGTCAATAACTGGCCCCTGAAAGCCCATTCATTGCCCCAAGAATGGGGACAAGCATGCAGAACTTGTTTTGGAAGTTGCAAACACCAAAATTTCTTTTAATCCACTTACTGTGAAAAAATCATGACGCTAGATCTGCAATGGAGAAATCCCGTCTCCATTTTATTAGCAACATGCTGGATGAATCCGACGTGTTTTTAACCCAGATGCAGAACCCCAGGCCCATCCAAGCTGCTAACTAGAGTATAAAATTTAAGTTACTGTCCGCCTTAAACAAGAACGCTTAAACTACCAAAATGTCACAAGAAGATCTTGAGTTTTTTGAGGAGAAATCACACAGGAAACATGTGATTTTGTTCATCCTAATTATGACTCATAAATCTTATTTGTGGATGCCAAAAACGAGAGGGAGATGTAGAGACTGTTAAGCCCTTTAAACATCCTATTTGCAGATGGGAGAACTGAGACCTAGAAAGGTTAAATATATTGCTCAATATTATAGACACACACAATGAAACCTTCCAACTATTCCTTATATACAATCATTATTCCAATCAAGCCATAAGCAGTGTAAATAGATGAGAAAATGTCAAATGTTTTTGTCATACTTTGTTAATATTGTTCAAGCACTTAAACATTAAAACTTTCTTGCCCTATAAAAAGTGATTTTTTAAAAAATCGCTGACTTAAAGTAAGAGAAAATGGGTGTTATTCTTTGCTCACTTATCTGGAAATTGTGAAACAGAATTAAAATTTTAAAAACATTTTCAGTGTTTGAAAGAATTGGCACATCTCTGTCACTTGTAGTTTAGATTTTTAAAAATTCTTCCAGTTTTCTGACCTCTTTATTGCCCATTTTTTGGCTTTTTACCATCTCCTTCAGTCTCTACAGGGAGGAAACTAAGACTCAAGAAGTTGATTTTGTCATAACTTGACGAGATATTTCATGGAGGATATAAGACAGAACTCCAGATAGAATGTAGTTTATCATACTTGCCCATGGTTTTCCCTTGTTCCTAGTATGATGAGTAATCAGGAATAACCTTGATTATATTGCCATGCCCTCGCCCAGGGGATCTTCCCAACCCAGGGATCAAACCCAAATCTCCCACATTGCAGGGGGGTTCTTTACTGTCTGAGCCACAAGGGAAGCCCATATTAAAAGAAGGAAAGGGAATATTTTGTCAGTTTTTCAGTAATTCTGCTGAAGAGTTAGAGGTATTTGTACATGAATCTGTCTCAGAGTTTCAGTGATTGCCTTAGAAGTTGAACTTCAGGATATGCCTGAATTATTAAGCCTCTGCCCCACTGGTGTGGCTAGGTTATAGGAGAGTTGAGTAAAGTGAAATAAAATTATGTCAACCAAGAAAAAACAAGTCTCCCAGAATTTTGAAAGTGACTGTTTCAATCTAGATCTAACCTGAAATTTCTGACAATGTGTTCAGACTTATGGAAGTATATTCACGTTAAGGAAATTTCTGAAATCTAAGATGCGGACCACTAATGAAGCCTGAACTTTGATAAGCATGACCCAGTCCACACAACTTACCCAGCCCAACCTGAGTTCCTGAGAGTTTCAAAACCAGTCCTCATCAAAATAACTAGTACTCACCTTGTAACTGGGCTTCCCAAGTGGCTCAGTGGCAAAGAATCCACCTGCTAATTCAGGAGAGGCAGGAGATGCTGGGTCAGGAAGATCCCCTAGAGGAGGAAATGGTGACCCACTCCAGTATTCTTGCCTGGAAAATCCCATGGACAGAGGAGCCTGGCGGGCTACAGTCCGTGGGGATGCAAAGAGTTGGGCGCGACTGAGCAGGTATGCAGAACCATCGCTTAGAGAAGGACCAGGTGCTGAGGGAGAAAGAGGTGACTGGTGGAAGGCGTGGGTGGTGATGGGCCAGGCCCTACAGACACCAAACAGGCACGGACTGCAGTTTCCTAATGCCACCAGGGGACTGGGCACATAGCTTCTCAAGGTGAGGTCCTGAGCCCGCCCCTGCCCAACCCCAGGAGCTCTCATGCACTCTAGAGTTTAAAATGCTCCGACTAAAGGACCTACACATTGTCTTATAAACGTGAGGTTATTAATCACTTATGCTTTAGCAATCTGAACTCTAATATTACAATTTGAGGAAAAGACTTGAAGAGACACTGATGACTGATTTAAAATACTCCTTCAGACCACAGGAGTACTTCATTAGGAAAACTCGTCAATGACTTTCTTCTTAAATGCATTTGCTCATGAGAACATCAATGCTTGTCACTATTTGCCTTTTTTTTTCCCCTTCAGTGTTTTGTTTCCAATACAGTAATAGCCTATGGTTTTTTTATATTCTCAGGTTATGAAGGCAGTCTTCCATTCTTTTTTCAATGTATTTATTTTTATTTAATGTATTTTTTATTGATGTGTAGTTGATATAACAATATTTTTTGATGTAACAATATTAATATTAGTTCCAGGTGTACAACATAGTGATTCAATATTTTATAGATTAGGCTCCATATAAAGATGCTATTTGCTTTTCAGGTTCTCACTCTACTGGAATAGTTTTCTTTAACAAACAATAATTTGTGGACTAAGAATACTGTAAGGTAGCCTCTGCCTAATTTTCTCACCTATTTAAATTACTATGTCATAACTTTAAGAACGACCATGAATTCATATATATGGTAACATAATTTTTTTGCCATTTTTACTTTCTGAGATAAAATGAAAACTTAAAATATCCCAAATTAATACTCTCTTCACTTTTCACTTCCGTGCATTGGAGAAGGAAATGGCAACCCTCTGCAGTGTTCTTGCCTGGAGAATCCCAGGGACGGCGGAGCCTGGTGGGCTGCCGTCTATGGGGTCGCACAGAGTCGGACACGACTGAAGCGACTTAGCAGCAGCAGCAGCAGCGGGATGGTACAAGGAGCTCAGTTCTGTAACATCGTAAAGTGTTATACGTCTACACATTTTTCTTATATTTAAACATTAATTAAAGGCAGATGAGGTATACTGGATTCCAAACATGCATATTGTCCTTTGGCAAGCAATTTTTAGAGATCACTTTTTCTACCCTGATGCCAGAGCGCTAATTCTATTTTCTTGTTACTACCAGATTTTAATGACCCCACTGGTAGTCAGTGGTGGACCCCATGCAGTCAGTCCATGGGGTTGCAAAGAGTCAGACATGACTGAGTGACTGAACTGAACTGAACCAGATTTTAAAATCCAACTTGTGAACACAGAGTGGGAAGGAAAGGATGGGATGGGTTGGAAGACTGTGATTGACACTTATACACTAATGTGTAAAATAGAAAGCTAGTGGGAAGGAGAGGGAGCTCAGCTCAGTGCTCTGTGATGACCTAAATGGGTGGGATGAGGGTGAGGCGGGAGGGAGGTCTAAGAGGGAGGGGATATATGTATTCATATGGCTGATTCACTTCAGTGTACAGCAGAAACGAACACAACATTGGAAAGCAGTTATATCCCAATAAAATGTTTTCTTAATCAAAGAGGCATTTCCTGCATGGAGCCTACAGGTTCCTCTGATGCACTGTGTATTAATTTGTGTTGTTGCGTGGTTAAAATGAAAGGCAAAGTACATGCCAAGCAGTCAGCAACTCTTCCTATCTGCTTAATATTGCTCAGGGAGGAATAATATATCGTGTGCTTTCTGTATACTCTCGGAAGGTAAGATTTTTTTTTTCCTTGCTTGAGGGAAGTTTTTCTAAGAGCACATCTTTTTAATGGTATTCTTTCCCCTTCTCAGTGAGGGACTATTGATTGAGTGGACACCGCTTACTGTAGCTGTTCTGAGCTCCCAGCAGCTGAGTTTCCTGTGATTGATTTTATATAGCACCTTTTATACTTGAGAAATCCCAAAGCACTTAACAAAGCAGTGAATGAGTGTGATGCCGATAGTGATGGCGTGGGCAAACATCGGCAATGGCGCGAGCCCACGGAGTTCACATCGCATCAGATTCTTGAACTCTCCAGAGGACTGCCCAGTCAGGTCACCTGGAACCTCCAGACTGGAAAGGACACTTGGCCAACTTCTCACACATCTCTGGGTCTCTGAGCAGCCCTCAACCACTCAAGACAGATGAGACAGGTCACGGTGGGTGGCTTCCGTGAGCCACTAATTCCCTAGGCCTCTCGTTCCTCTGTGGTTCAACACAGGGGTGAGATTGAGGGGTTCCATTCAGGAGTTCTAAAATCATCTCTGATTTCTTGAGTAATTACTGTGCCTCAAGTAGGTACCCAGTGCAGTTTAGAGCCTCTGCTCTGGAGAGAGAAGACTCTTTCCTGCCATTGCCTGCTCAGTCGTGTTCGACTCTGTGTGACCCCATGGACTGTACCCTGGCAGGCTCCTCTGTCCATGGAATTTTCCAGGCAAGAATATTGGAGTAGGTTCCCATTTCCTCCTCCAGGAGATCTCCCTGACCCAGGGATCGAACCCATGTCTCCTTCGTCTCCTGCACTGGCAGGCAGATTCTTTACCACTGAGCCACCTGGGAAGCCCTTAGTACTAGTTAAGTGCCTAAAAGAGCAAGAGGACATCTCTGGAAATGCAGAGTGGGCTGCTCAGAAGAGGAACAGAGCCTCATTCACTTCTTGAGCTCTAGCCCAGTGCTTAGCACGTAATCACCCTTCAGTGAATGTTTGTGGAGTGGATACATGAAAATGCAGTGTCTTTTCTGTGTCAGAGGAAGGCAGATTTCAGTCCAGAATAATGGGTGTTCACAGCCGGGCACTAGTCTGCCTTCACAGTGAGCATGCAAAAGAAGCCAGCCTTGTCCCCATAGAAACGGCTGACGTGGGACGAAAATAATGCCCTTGGCTTTCTCTACCCTGCTTCCTGAAGCGAGAAGCTAAAGTTGCATGTTTTACCTAAAGGTTTGGGAGGAAAAGAAGGAGAAAACTGACAAGGTGAGAAGAACAGACGTTAGGCTCAGGGGGAGGATGGTGGTCTGTGAACCTCCAGGAAAGTGAATTGGTGGAAGGAGGGGACGGCTTACCGCCTGGTGTAAGTCTCAGAGCGGCAAGGAGACTGTCACTGAAAGAGCAGAAAGAAAGCTGTAATATTCTTCTTAGCAATCTGGGCTTTTCTCATCAATGGCCTGAGCTTCCTAAGTGTGCTTCACAGGGATGGGGGCTGGTACTAGGGAGGAGAGAGAAAGAGGAAGCTGGGCTTAGTTCTCTAGCCCCACATTCCTAAGGAGCAGACTTGGTGGCTGTGGAAAGGCAACAGTGCAAAGAGCTGATGGGCCCCCAGAGCTCCAGCGGGGAGTTGGGTGTACACCTAGGCGTCTGTGTTTCATATGTCTGGTCATCCAGTTCATTCAGTCGCTCAGGTGTGTCCGACTCTTTGCGACCCCATGGACTGCAGCACGCCAGGCTTCCCTGTCCGTCACCAAATCCCAGAGCCTACTCAAACTCATGTCCATCGAGTCGGTGATGCCATCCAACCATCTCATCCTCTGTCTTCCCCTTCTCCTGCCTTCAATCTTTCCCAACATCAGGGCCTTTTCAAACAAGTCAGTTTGTCACATCAAGTGGCTAAAGTATTGGAGCTTCAGCAGCAGTATCAGTCCTTCCAATGAATATTGGAAATAATCACATCCTAAAGGAGTGATTTTCTTTAGAATGGACTGGTTGGATCTCCTTGCAGTCCAAGGGACTCTCAAAAGTCTTCTCCAACACCACAGTTCAAAAGCATCCATTCAATTAGCTTGCTCCAAAGAAAGAGGGACTGTCTAAGTTAAAATGATCGTTGCATTCCTCTCTATCTGTGCTTTCTTTTTGTCCTGTACATGGCCATGGCTTTGAAATTCATTTCTCAGCCAACAAATCACTTGTCTTGCCTCATGTGGTGCACTGACATAGTGTATCTCCTTTGCTCTTCAAGTGGCCCCAGGGAGGCTGATGGTATTGTTATGCCCATTTTACAGATGTGGAAACTGAGGCCCAGACAGAGATTAAGTGACTCAGCCATGGTCACACACCTAGCAAACAGTGAAGCTGGAATTCAAATCCAAGTTATTAAATGCCACATCCCACTCATAGTCCACTATGCCTTGCTGTCTCCATCTCTAGTTTAAAAAAATCAATCAATCAATCAAATCCTGCTTGAATAAAAGGAAGTTTATTGTTCTGATGTCCTGGTATTGGAAGGATTAGTTGTGAATGTTTATACTTTATTTCTGAGCTCAAACCACATAGCTGGCTGCTTACTACTCTAAGCTATCAGCTAAAATATATTTCTTTTTTTTTTTTTATCTTTATTGAATTTGTTACAATATTGCTTCATTTTATGTTTTGCTTTTCTTTTTTTTTTTTTTTGTCCACAAGGCATGTGGGATCTTATTTCCCTGATGAGGGTTCGAACCTGCACCCCCTGCATTGGAAGGCAAAGTCTTAACCACTGGACTACCAGGGAAGTCCCAGCTAAAATATATTTCTAAAAAAATCACAGGCCTCCCTCTTCTTTTTGGGAGCAGAAACAAACACGTATGATTTTCATCCGTAAAGCTCGTGGTTGTATGGATTGACGCCACTTGAGGCATCCTTTCTCTGGAGACCTCAGTCGCTCTGAGATGAAAAGGCTGGACTGAACCTGGGTGCTCCCAGTCCGCTTCCAGCACCAAGGTTCTGTGATTCTGGGCTGATGACGGTGCAGTGACCTCTAGCTAAAGATCAGGGACAGACTGGCATGGCAGGACTGGCAGCTCAGATTCACACTGGCCTGCTAGGAGCTGAGTACACACCAGCTGGGCTCAGGTCCACACACAGGGCATGGTTCCTGCCTTCCAAGACTCGGGTCCATGAAGCCCTGCAAAGGGGCCTGAACAACATATGAGTTGTTGCTCAGATGTTTGTATTTCATTGGACAATTTTAAGATGTATTCCTTGCACACAGGAGTAATTTAGAGGCTGTCTATATCTGACTAATCGTTCCTGATAGCCATTGAAAAAAGAAGTCCTATTTAAATAGACAGATTTTGAGGAGACCTGAAAAAACCATGGTGTTATATTCTTGGAGGCTGCAAAGAAAAGCAATTCCAGAGACTTAAAGGGTGAGGGAATAGGCTGTGGAGTCCAACAGGAGGATGGGTAGGGCCTCTGGCATTTCTGGCTGACATGAGTGAGCTGAAGGACCTGATTAAGAGAACCAGGGCCCACCTCGAGGCGGGGCTCGGGTGGGGGGCCGTGGATCGCATGACAGTTTTGTTTGGAAGAAAAGCCAATCAAAGTCCCAGGGAGTCCTGGCAAAGCCTAAGAAGAGAAAGCTGTTCCCTTGGAGAGAGTGGCATTTTGGAAATCTGAAAATCGCTTCAGTAATATTGTATGCGAGAATCTTTGTAACCAAAAAGAAATGAAATAAACCTCTCAGTTTGAAGCCTTCTTCAATATTTTACAAATCACACAATCATCTCCAGCTTGCGACACGAAGACAAATCCCCACGACAAGCTGTATGGAACATTAGTGATATCAGGATAAGCTACATCTGCCGAATATCAATGACAGGACCCTTTCTTGCTTCTAGTGCGGTTGACAATGTGAGGCGGAGGGCCCATTTTTTTTTTTTTCCCCTGTTAAAAATGGAAATCGGTGTTTGAGTATTCCATGAAGTTCTTCAGGTTCATTAACAAGGTCAAAATCAATGTTATTTTACTGTTTGGAATCATTTTTGGCGGAACAATGAAAAGAAACCATAGTCGAAGTAGTCTTAATATAATCATTTTCTTTTCATTGTTCTTTATGGGAAAATAATTTGGCCCGAAATTTAGTGGTCCCTTCAGGGAGGTGATATCTTTAAAAAGGTGGTCTGAAGGACAGGTTTTACTGTACTTTAATAGGCTGATAGATTAATATAAATCTTAATATTCATAATCTTTACCATCTCTTTTCTCAATATCTGCTCAATCTATACATCTATTTATAATGTATGCTTCAAACACAGAATATACATGATTTTTATTGAATATGCTGATGGCGCTACAGGGACAGCTACTTGACCTAGTTAAAAAAACAGTGAGAGAGTGAGCCCAGGGTCAAACTTATAGTCTGCAGCTGAACACAGATTTTTGCAGATAATGCAGATGAGGCAATGGGCTGAGAGCACGGCTGTCTTTGCAGCTTCGCCATGTGCTATTATTTGCACAAATAATAAATAAATATGTGCACCCTGGTGCCAAGAGTGAGCTGCCAATGATCGTGATGGAATGTGGACTTATCGCCTAATTTTTCTCCCAAAACATGGAACATTTTCTACCTTCATATGCCCACAAAAGAAAATCACAATGCTAAATGAAAGATGAAATTTACTTATTGGCTAAAGAAGAAAACATGCATTGCCTGACATGAATAGACAAATATGTGTTAATTTGTTCTCATGTGACTATCTAAGGGGAAAATAGCTAATTAACGGATTTCACTTTTATTTTGACTCTGAGACTTCTGGTTGGCCTGTCAGCTTGTCATGTCATAAACATTGATGGAATTAATGAATTTTATACATGTGTGTGTATAAAACTGATATGATACATTAAAAGATGTATATTATAGAAGTAATACATCCTCATTATGGAAAACTTTCAAACATTTGAGAAAAACCCTACATATTCCCACTACCCAGAGATAATCCTGTGAACATTTCTCTCCTCTGACTGCTTGACACAGTTCAGAGCATCCTATATGTATAACATTGAAAATACATTTATTAAATTCCATTGTAGGATGTCATGATTTATTTCACTATTTTCTATTGTTGGATGTTTGTGTGGTTTTTTAATTTTTGTTTTGCTATTATAAACGTCAAAGATAAGCATTTTTTACCTACCTCCTTGCTTCCATTTCAGAAGATCTCCCCAGGAACTGGTCCCAGAGACAGAATTACTGCATTAAATGGAGTGAACATTTTTAAGGCTTGTGATACATATCACCAGATTACTTTTCACAAAGCTTTGACTAATTTGTAGTATAAACTTATTTCAACAAACTTTGATGTATTTCGGTCACATTACTGAAACACAGTGGTTTCAGCTTTCTGAAGAGGTGATCTCCGGTGATCTGTCCTGGACTTGGTGTTCGTGGTTGGTGTGAATGGGGAGCAGGGAAGTGTTGCCTTGGCCTGTGCACGGCGGTGAGTGCTAGTCCTTCTGGTACATTCCTGTGAAGGTTGTTTTCTCTTTAAAAATTAGTCGGCTCTCAGAAATAGTGTGTAGTATTTTAAATATTAATATTTTTTAAAGAGAAGATAACTTGGCTATGCATTTTCTTCACCTTCATTTTATGTAATGCAAAAAACCCCTGGAA
Source organism: Budorcas taxicolor (assembly GCF_023091745.1). Lineage (NCBI taxonomy): Eukaryota > Metazoa > Chordata > Mammalia > Artiodactyla > Bovidae > Budorcas > Budorcas taxicolor. The sequence continues at coordinate 9,296,861 of NC_068919.1, read as the reverse complement.
TTTAATATTAGAAAAATTGAAACTTTTTATACTCCCTGACCCACCCAACTCCCAGTTTTGTTGGTTTAAAAGATTTTAAAAGATTTTAAAAATCTGCCAGTACCTCAGTCCTCTAAGACAGACATCTAATGCTCTCCTCCTGTCCCCTCTGTTGGTATGGAGGTGGCTTTGTGTCTGCTGATGCCACAGCCTGTGTTGGAAGGCTGGGCTCTGGGAACGCAGAGAACCATCCCTGCATTGGTCGCTCCTGCGTCTGTGCACACTGGGCTCCCAGCACAGCCTGTCTCACGTGGTCACTGTGCCGGAAACTGTTTAAACCTGTGATGTCCTTTAAACACTGCTGACTACTCAAAGATCCCACAGTCTGGATATGTGTGCATACCCACCTCTTGGAGTTCTTTGCTTCCCGGATTTCTAATTGGCAACAAAACATGATTTCTGAAAAGCAAAAATAAATGTTGCAGGCAGGTTTCTTTTGGGGAGGACTCCCCAAAAGAGTTAGGCTTGGAATGGCTTGGAATGACTTTTTACTGGAAAAAGGAAAGAATGAAAGTTCTTCAGTCAAAGAGAGGCTACCTTCTCAGGACTTGGCCCAGCATTGACCAGGGCTGTCACTGGAGGTTCTGGCTGCTTCTCCCTAAGGGGAAGTTGTGAAAAAAGTGAAGTCTAAGGACCGGGGGAAGAGGCTCTGAGAGAACCAGCCAGCGTTAAAGTTTGCTTGCCTTTGTCCAGAGACTGACTATATATATATTGGAGAAGACTCTTGAGAGTCCCTTGGACTGCAAGGAGATCCAACCAGTCCATTCTAAAGGAGATCAACCCGGGGATTTCTTTGGAAGGAATGATGCTAAAGCTGAAACTCCAGTACTTTGGCCACCTCATGCGAACAATTGACTCATTGGAGAAGACCTGGATGCTGGGAGGGATTGGGGGTAGGAGGAGAAGGGGACGACTGAGGATGAGATGGCTGGATGGCATCACTGACTCGATGGACGCGAGTCTTGAGTGAACTCCGGGAGATGGTGATGGACAGGGAGGCCTGGCATGCTGCGATTCATGGGGTCGCAAAGAGTCGGACACGACTGAGCGACTGAACTGAACTGATACCAGGCAAGAACACTGGAGTGGGTTGCCATTTCCTTCTCCAGTGCATGAAAGTGAAAAGTGAAAGTGAAGTCCCTCAGTCATGTCCGACTCCTAGCGACCCCATGGACTGCAGCCTCCCAGGCTCCTCCATCCATGGGATTTTCCAGGCAAGAGTACTGGAGTGGGGTGCCATCGCCTTCTCCAATATATATATATACTCTCTATATTTAGTATATACTATATATAGTACTTTCAGTTCAGTTCAGTCCAGTCGCTCAGTCTTGTCCGACTCTTTGCGACCCCGTGAATCGCAGCATGCCAGGCCTCCCTGTCCATCACCAACTCCCGGAATTCACTCGAACTTTAGTCACCTTTATTTTATTTGAAATAGACCCTTTCATTCTAATGCAAAGTGATTAATAACTCTGTATAAAATACAGCATCTTTTCCTGGAGATGGTGGGATATTAACAGGAGGAATACAAATACTAGCACCACCCCTCCCAAGCACACCTTACAAAAAACATTTGCTAAGTTTTGTTATTTATAAAAATATTTTTAGCTACCAACTCTACTGTCATTGTAGAAAATTGCACAAACCAATATATGTAAGTGAATAATTTTACATGTAGTTAATGTCTTTTTTGATTAAGAAAGTCTTTTAAAGTACGTATTAATTATGCGTTGTATGTATCCTGGGTGGCTAAAACAGCTCTGTGAATAGAGACCTGCCAGTTGTTTTCTTAAAATAACAGAACGCAGCTGTGATTAAAAAAAAAAATGCGGCATATCTGGGAGAGTTATTCTTTATCTTTTAAAAGGGAGGGATGAACGTTAAATATTTTTAAAGCAAATATAAGGTTTTGGAGAGAAGTGCATTAGGCTACGCAAATGTGTGGGATATCGTGGAGTGAAGGTTGTGTTTTGTCTAAACTGTTTCCTGGCTAGGACTCTCAACTTAGTCATGCACAGGAAACGGGAAGACACACACACCTTACGAGAATTTTTTTTCCTTCCAGCTGTGATTGGAACCATTACCACTGTTTTCACATTTAAACTTCTCGGGTTTGTAAAATTCCAAGCAACCCCGCCCCCCATCCCTGCCCCTAAATGATAAAAACCCACGTTTGAAGGAAGTAGTTTCAAGATCACACTAGAGTTTGTCTTTGCCCCCTGGAAATAAAAAGGGAATATTATCTGTCTGAGAAAACACTTTGGAAGTATCTCCCTGAAGCTTTTTTGACTTTTCAGGGTGTCTGTGGGGAGGTCCCATCTGTGCTCACTGCATTGTGGTCCCATCCGAGCCGCGGGTGGTGGCTTTGAATGGGGCAGCGTCACCAAATCTGCATGAAAATTGGGAATTGTCAAAGTAATTTGCCACTTGCGGGCTCACTCTCTATGCCTTTTGTGTTCTGATCAATAAAAACTAAAATTCTTTACCCAGTTTAGTAACAACCTATTCTAAAGCATTATATTCCCCCTAATCTTCTCCAGTTCTGGTTGTACAGTTATCCATTTTCAATGATATTCATTTTAAAAGGTTAACAAACGAGAAACTAAACCAACCATACAAATAACAGCCCGAAGAACACTTTTCAAAATGTGTTGCTGTAGCGCCATTTCAAATTTAATATTCATGCAGAGAAAAGCTAAAGGCCACCAAACCAGGTGCATAAAATAGTACTGCATTTTATGACTCCTTCTTAAATGAAATCTCTTAAATATTGCTAATGAAGCCAGCTCTCCCACACAGCCTTGTCGGGCGCCCTTTCTAGGCTGGTTCAGTTCCATTTCCCTGTCTAGCAATTTGCCCCAGGCCCCTATTAAATGAATTATCACGGCCCCTAAATCATCTCTGCGGGGGTTTCCTCTAATCCCATCAAGACACTTACACTCCCTTTCTTCCCTCCTGGTGACATAATGAATTATTGTTTCATGGGGAGCAGTTAAAGAGGCCCCTTTGGAGGAGTGGGACGTGCTCCGGCCGAGGGCGGGGGTGGCGAGGTGGGTCCCGGCGCCTCGGGCTGGTACCCGGGGCCTGATGGGGACAAAGCCACGCGCCGCCCACGGCCCTGCCGCCCAGGGGTCTCCGCCGAAAGCCACCTACCCCGATGGCCCCCTGCGCCCGCCCCCGGGGAGTGACTCTGGGAGCCCAGAAACGCGGGGCCAAGAGGGAATATAAATGTTTTCCTTAACTGGAGGAAGCACTGCACTCACAAACCACTTGCGGAATAGATTAAGCTAATTTATTAAACACAGTTTGCCTGTTGACTGAGCTGAGCTGAGTAATGATTTACATTTTTTTTTTCTTTTAAAAAACGTTAGTAAGAAGAAGTCAGGGGCCACAGCGGCCCTAGTCATGGGGCCGTGGCTGGGGAGGGCGCCCCGAGGGCTGGCTGTGCGTCCGCGGGTGGACGTGTGACCGGACAGCGGCCAAGCTTTCCAGCCCATGCACGCATCCCCGCAGGCCCGCTGGGTGCGGGGACGGGGCTGGACCCCCTTTGGAGGCGGAGGGTTCAGACCTAGGGATCCTGGTCCCCCCAAAGGGCCCGGTTTTGGTTTTCACATCTGGTTTGGAGGAACTGAGACCATTCCACACGAACCAGTGGTGGACCTTCTGAGAGCCCAGTGAGCTTACGCACTTTCTAGGAGATTTTGAAAACATTATACTGGAGGACACGTGTGGAGCGGCCATTCTCAACCTTGTTGGTGCCAACAACCCTCCTTTTAAAACAAGTTTGTTGTAATACTTCTACCATCTTGCAGTGAAAGACTTCGATAATATCACCTACTGAAGCAGAAGGTTAAAAAAGAAAGAAAAAGAAAACAAGTGAAAGAAAAGATAGGAGGGAAGAGGGGGTGGAGGGAGGCAGAGAAGGAGGGAAGGAGAAAAGCCAAGCTGACCTGACTGTAAAGAAAAAAAACACATAAAATGTAACAAAATATGCATTTTTCCTTGTGGACAACTGTAAAGTAGTCAAATTCTTCTTGCACTACTTTCTAACACATACATTTTAAGAGGAAACTGTTCAATTGATTGTTGTTGACACTTTTTCTTAAGAACTGACTTTTTGAAATAAGGCCTAAATAAGTGTATTTGTTACTGTACGTAGGATGTCCCAGGGTGACAGCTGTGTGTGTTGGAGATGTCCAGGGAACATGAAACCCATGAATTATATCATGGTCAGTGACGCGGTTTTCCAGAGTGGTGAAAGTTCAGTTCAGTTCAGTTCAGTCGCTCAGTCATGTCCAACTCTTTGCGACCCCCTGGACTGCAGCACACCAGGCCTCCCTGTCCATCACCAACTCCTAGAGTTTACTCAAACTCATGTCCATTGAGTCGGTGATGCCATCCAACCATGTCATCCTCTGTCGTTCCCTTCTCCTCCTGCCCTCAATCTTTCCCAGCATCAGGGTCTTTTCCAATGAGTCAGCTCTTCACATCAGGTGGCCAAAGAATTGGAGTTTCAGCTTCAGCTTTAGTCCCTCCAAACAACACTCAGGACTGTGGTGAATAACTCAGTACAGTTGCAGACAAAACTGAACATGGTAGTCGTGTGTATCTGGAAACTTCAGTGTCCATTAGAGCTCCATAAAAATACTCTGTGTTTTTTGTGGGAAAAAGAAGGTTCCCACAACCCTACCACTCTTACCATAAGAGTTTTCATTTTCCCATGTTTCTGTATCTTGTAGTTTTTGTCCAGTTTTTTACATCTGTTTTCTTATTCTCTGTTAGGAGTGGGTTTTAACTTGTATTTATTCTTAAGCAAAGTAATTAAAATAGGTAAAAAAAGGTTTTCAATACAACTTTACCCAAGTGGGCTGACAAGCTGAAATTTTTAGTAAAAGTGTTATTTGCTCAGTTGTGTCCGAATTATTTGCAACCCCATGGACTGTAGCCCATCAGGCTCCTCTGCCCATGGAATTCTCCAGGCAAGAATACTGGAGTGGGTAGCCATTCCCTTCTCCAGGGGATCTTCCCAACCGAGGGATTGAACCCGGGTCTCCTGCATTGCAGGCAGATTCTTTACCATCTTAGCCACCAGGGAAGCCCCAAATTTTTTAAGCCTTTAAAAAAAATTATCACTGTAGCAGTAAGGTAGGACTATCATATTAATTGAACAGCTCACCTTAAAAAATCCTTATACATTTGCATAAGTCAGAAGTGTAAGTGGGTGACAGGTTCTTGAACTGCTGATTTAGAAAGTCCTGAAGTTGTGATCTGGAGCGCTTTGGCTTGGGAGACCTCAGCCTGAGGCCTGTGACTTGGGTTCTGCTGGAAAGCAGAGCGAAGAGGGTAGAGAAGGTGGTAGAGAGGCCATCTTGGTTTGTCTCTGGTCTTGAAGGGCACGGGGGCCAGTGTGCTGGGGCCACTGGGCAATCAGCTCCTCATTTGAAGTCCTTTACTTCTGTTCCTGTCCCCGAGATGTTGCTGCCTCTGAATTAGTTAGATCTTTTCTGGGGACCCAGTAGGATGTTTCCAGTCCTTTGTCCAGAGCCCAAGGAAGCCTCCACTGAAGTTTGATTTACGATTGATACCTGCTTTTCTGTCTTAAGTATTGTATAGAATATCTTTGCTGGGAAGAAGCATTATCTTTCAGCAGCTTGATAATAATGATGGCTACCAGTTACTGGGCATTTTGTATGTGCCAGGCAGTGTACACTTATATCATTAAGCTTAATGATGAGGGATCTCATTCCCTGAAAGTGAAAGTGAAGTTGCTCAGTCGTGTCCGACTCTTCGTGACCCCATGGACTGTAGCCCGCCAGGCTCCTCCGTCCATGGGATTCTCCAGGCAGGAATACTGGAGTGGGTTGCCATTTCCTTTTCCAGGGGATCTTCCTGACCCAGGGATCAAACCCATGTCTTCCGCATTGCAGGCAGATGCTTTAACCCCTGAGCCACCAGGGAAGCCCAACTCATTCCCTGAGCAGGAATGGAACCTAGGCACCCTGCGCTGGAAACACCGAGTCTTAGCCGCTGGACCACCAGGAAAGCTCCTAGGTAGGAACCATTATTTTCATTTCGGCGTGAGAAATGCACAGAGGGGTTAAGTGTCTTATCCAAAACACAGATTGGCCGATTTCCACAGCCCAGGGTTGTTTCACTATTTAACACTCTGCATCCATTTGAAACTATATAAATTTGAGCAATACGGAATGACATCCCCAGACCCCAAGCTCTGTCTCTAGTTTAGGAAGACAAGAAAAGCTGAGCAGAGAGACTCTAGGGCTTCCCCAAAGCAGGGGGTCTGCCCAGCCCAGGGACTGAACCTGAGTCTCCTGCATTGCACAGTGTGGCTGCTCCCAGTGACTTCTGCTCGATTACAGGACAAGGTGTTCCTGGAACAAGTGAAGGGCAGAGACTTGAAAACCGAGCAACAGGGAATGATCCTAAAACAGTGAAGCTTAAGAGACAGGTTTGGCATATTGTCAGGATGTAAAATGTCAAACTCAGAACATAAGTGGTAGCACAAAATCTGTCACCAAACCACCAGGTAACTATAATTTAGTTGTTTAATCACCCAGTCATATCCAACTCTTTTGCAATCTCATAGATTCGGATTTTCCAGGCAAAGATACTAGAGTGGATTGCCATTTCCTCCTCCAGAGGATGTTCCTGGCTGGAATCAAACCTTTGTCTCCTGCCCACGTGTCCTGCATTGCAGGCAGATTTTTTTTTTTTTTTTCTTTTTACCCCTGAGCCACCGGGGAAACCCAATAATTCAGTTAGTGAAGTAGATTTCTCTAGCCTTTGGCTGGGTCAGTATTTGATGAATAAATATGCAGTGATTCTTTGCAGCAGCTAAGAATTTCTTGTACTTCTAGAAAGAGGACCTGATCTTGTTTAACATATGTAGATGCTTTTCAGCCTTTGCATGGAAACAGTCAAGCCATTTTTGAATCATTGACTTAAGGTCCATTCTTGGTAACGACATGTAGGATATAGGGGCATCCCAGGTCCACAACTGAATCAATGGTAAGCTTTGAACTCATCCCTGCTCCTAAACTAAAAATAAGGGGCTAGAGTCTGAGGATGGCCTCATTTATACTGAGTCCCTGCCCTTGGCTAGCTCTAAGCCCATGAGTTCAAGGCCGCATCATTGCTGTGGCCTCTGGAAATACCAAGGATCTTCCTGAAGTTCAGCTCCAGACTTCACAGCATTCCCAAGTCTCCTCAGTTCTAGCTGGCAGGCACTACTCTCGTTGTCCTGGCATTTGATGACCTCAGAACTCCAGGATTAACTGGGCTCTGGTTCAAGCAGATTTTCAGAAACTTTTTAAGGGAATCTGGAGATCCAAAACTTCTAGCAAGCTAGGTCAGTGTGCTTAGCTCTGCCAACCACACGAAAGAATAGACTGTGGGTCTGGTCATAAGACCCAGGATGATTTATTACCAGGGCAAAGAGAAGCATTGCAGACCACACTATCATTTATCATGTAATTACGTGTCTTTCTGGGAGATAACATGCATGACCACAGAAGCAGTAGCGAGCTATTCTGCCTCTTGATCTGGCCTCAGTTTCCTTGCCTGCAGTGGGAGAGGTGTAGGCAGAATGGTCTCTGGATCTCGAAGGCCTCTTGCAGCCCTAACACTGAGAGTCTGCGGATACACGGAGAGGTGTAGCTCCTACACGGAAGTGGCCTTCTAGACCAATGGCACCATTGACACCGCCTCCCGTCTGTGCCACCTGACTGCTGAGCTCTTCCAGGCTCGGTTTCCTCATCTGTTAAAATGGAGATGATGAGTACCCTAAGCAGTACCAACTCCTTAGGGTTACTGGTATGTTTATTGAGGTAATGTACGTAAACCTCTGAGAAAGAAAGTCTCAGAAAGCATTCTGTATTAGCTCTTGCAATTATTGAGGATGCCCCACTGTAATAGCTTTTTTTTTTTTTTTTGCTTCTCCTTGTCCCCCATCTCTCCTTGCTTACTTCCACATTTACTCTTATTGCAGAAGCTATCTTTAAGAGTTAAACTCTAAGGGAAGTGATGAGGAATCAAATCTCAAGTACAGGAATGAGAGATCCCAGGACCTAATCCTAGATCTTGCTAGAATGTGAACCTATTGCCCTTGTCAAGCTTTATACATAGATACAAATCACGGGCTGTGGTGTTATGTATGGAGATGTTTAAGAACAGGTATTTCTTTCGGGTACCTTCATTTTTCTGTCTTAGAACAAGGAGGATTTGAATTTTCCTTAAATGAATCTCTCTGAGGAGAACTTGGAATTCTCAGGTGGCTCAGTAGTAAAGACTCCATCTTTTAATGCAGGGGACTCAGGTTCTATCCCTAGGTCTGGAAGATCCCCAGGAGTAGGAAATGGCAACCCAGTCCAGTATTCTTGCCTAGAAAATCGCATGGATAGAGGAGCCTGGTAGGCAACAGTCCCTGGGGTTGCAAAGAGTTGGACACCGCTATGACTGAGCGTGCACACTTGCATTTGGGCAATGCTTATAGACTCTCTCTCTCTCTCTTTTTCCTTTTGGTGATGTATTAGGAAACCATGTCAAGCTTTTTCTTTTTCAGACATAAGTGTTTTTTACTTAGGCTACTTTACTTACTTAGAGGTTGAATAAACATCCCTATGAATAACCCCTTAAAACATTTATGTTTTTCCTCTTTCTCACACACCTAACAAATCTTAATTAACATCTTTGGCTTCAAAATATGCCCAGTCCATTTCCGGCTGCCAAGGCAGAGTCAGGGTTCACGTTGCCATATGCTGACAGGGACAAGGAGAGCATTCTTCCCGGTCCAGAAAGTGTCCTCCTTGGGCCCTGGGCGTTTGATGAAGCCCGCTTTCCGCATTTGCTCTGCAAATCCACTTCGTCTACACCATCTCCTCCTGGAATCAGTTTTCTTTGGAACAGAAAACTGGGAAAACAGTAATGGCTACCTGATGTCCTCCGCTTTTGTCTTACAGACCAAAATATCTGCTACTGGATGTAATACATGTATGAGCCACAGTATTGCATATATAATAGAATGTTCTAGGTGATCATCTCCAGACTCATTAGGATGTGTAGTTGCTTATTTCTTTGATACAAATGCAAGTAATACACCAGAGAACCAGCCCTGCAACATGCAAGAATCAAGAAAATTTGGAAACAAAGTCTCAAATGCTTAGTCCAAGCCACTCCTTAAGACATTCTGTCTTTACTGCTTTTGTCATACCAGTGGAGTATTTTTCACCCTTTTGTTTTAGCCTCATTTACCAAAAATGTCCTCTTATGTTTGTCCACAGGTAATGTTGCTCCTTTCTGTCCTTTGTTTTAGAGAGGTCCTCTAGCCACTGTGTAAAGAACATTGTTCTTCGTAGATGGAAAGGAAGATAACCAGAGCCCCTCTCTAAGGCCAATGCTGCTGTGAGTGCTGGTTGCTGAAGGCTGTCAGTCCCAGGTTCCCCTCCAGGAGTTGTCATCGGCTACAGGGAGCTGCTTTTCCCAGAGCCCCACTCCTCGCATGTGGGCACAGGGGGAGCAGCTGCGCAGGACCACCAGCTTCAGAGTCGCCGTGGGGTCGGCTGAGGCCTTCGTGGCGAAAGCGGAGCAGCTCGGCTTCTGCCTATTCCTGTTGCCTTCTTTCCCCCTCGAGGATGACTCCAAGAGTACCCCCAATAAGCCTCCTGTGAGAAGTCATCTCATAGACTATTTCCTGGGGAGCCTGACCTATGATACTTGGGCTAAAAATATTAGAAAGGATGGCACTCAGTATAGAGTGAGGGTCTTAAGTCCCCCTGTTTTTTTCCCGAAGAATCTGATCCTTCTTGGTTAAAATAGTTGAAGAGCTTTGGGATAGCAATTGTAACCCAGGAAACCCAGGAAAAGATATTAAAATGTATAAAAATGATTATAATAAATGAAAAAATGCATTTAAGAAAATGCTTTTTTTAAAAGCAGAAGCAGCAAAATATCACTTTAAAAATCGGACTTGTGGAAAATAAGAAATTTTACCAGGGAGACTATTATTATTAGAAACTCTGAGACCAAAGAGCAGGGTTAAGACCTTGATGCTTTTAGGTTTTCTTTTTTGGATGTAAATTGCTTTGTATAATAAATGCTTAGTGATCGAGGCAGCCACCTCAATCATGGTCACTGAGGCTGAGGGGGATGGAAGGATAAAGGGACAACAAGTGAGCTTCCGGTGAGAAAACTGAGGTACCAGCGAGGTCTGCCTCGTGTGAACACCTCATTGGGACTGTTATTTTTAAAACTTGTTCTTCAAAGGATTTATCTTATAATAGCATTCAGTGACTATTTCCTTCAACACAGAGTTGTAATGAGAATCCTTACAATTGATCTTGATAAGGCAAGGATATATGTGTCAAACTACAGAGTGAGATTCTTTTTCACTTAAAAACAAACCTTTACTGGAATTCTTTAGAAATTATTTTATATAAATTAAATCTCAAAATGTTATCATTATAAATAAAAATCGAGCAGTGAAAGAGTACATGAAAATAAACAGGTAAATCCCCTTCTCAGGGATACTGCTATTCTCAGATGGCTTTAGACCCTTTACTAAGGGTGATGTAGCTATTCTTGGACTTCACGCATGTACATGGCTTGTCTTTCCATTTATTGTTGTTATTTTTTTTTTTCCCTTGTGTTCTCACATTAATAGGATCACACTACATAGGTGGTTTTGTAAGTTTTACACTTTTTTTTGCTTAACTGTGTTTTATTAATACCCCTTTTAACCTACTTAATTCAAACCACATTGCACTATTCTCAACTGCTATATTAGAATTAAATTTGATGCTACATTGATCCTACGTATGTTAGCTATTCTTGGGGATCATACTGCTTATCTAAGTGGAATAAATCAACTATTTCAGTTTTCTAATACAAATTTTTATTTTCTCAAAATGCAGAGAATTACATTTTTTCCTTTGCCTTTCAGACTGACTCAGTGGAGTCTGACTCCAAAAATAATTCTTTTAAAAATAGCCAAGAAGAATAAAATCTAATTCCATTCTCAAAGTGACCTCCATATTTTCTTTGCTTTAGTATTATCCTGCCCTCTCCATGGATGTGTGTTAAAAAAAAAAAAAAAGAATAGAGGGGAAGAAAACTAGTTTCAGCCACTCAATTTTTGTTTATGTTTGTTTTCAAATCCAAGTGGCCTTTTGTCAGCAGCAAGGTCTTCTCTCCTGCTCCATCACTGGTCTGTAAAGTAAATTGCAAAATGCTACCAAAGTCTGGCTACATCCTCATAGTGACTGTTTAAACCCATTACTTTCTCTTTTAATCAAATCACTGTTGTGTCAAAATATACGATTCTCGCCATGAATCTCCCAGGCTTGTTACAGGTCACCGGTTGCACCTTGAAAATGTTTGCTCTCCTAAGCGTCTTCTCTCCAGCCTCCAGCTAAATTGCTCCAGACCAAGCAGGATCATTTTTCTATACACATAGACCTCTAATTAATATATATACATAATGGCACTGGGAACCTGTACTTTACCAAGAGAGGAAGGGAAAATGCCTGGTCAGTAGGCAGGCAGGAGCGTCGTTTAAGATTATGGCAAAATGAGCATTTAAACAGATACAAGCATTCAAATTATACTCAGGGCAAAAAGCAAACCTTAAAGATTCCTTATCCATGAATTACTGAGGTTCAGCCTTTATCCTTTTCTGCTTTACAAAATATTTTATATAAAGCCGCCAGAGGGCGAATAAGGGAAATAGTAATTATGTTTAAACAGCCAACACTTCAGTAACATAAAATATTTGTACAGGCTCTTAAACATGAAGTTAAGTGCCAGAGGCTATTTTCATTGTTTAATGTATTAAGTAAATAAAAATGTATCTAAGATGCGGACACACAATTAGTTTTGAGTTATTTATCCTGGAGTTTGTATGGTTTAGAAAAACTCCATCTTCTTGGATCCTGCTGTCCTAATGCATTTAACTTCAGCCATCAGCTATGATTAAACACCTGCTGTTGTGGGGAAACAAAGCGCACTAATCCAATATGTATTTCTGACATCTTAAATATCACCCAGTCCCCTGACATCAGGCACAGCTTTTCAGCGGGATGGAATTCCACAGCATATTTTTCTAATTTATGGATGGACAATAAATCAAAATTAAGCCTTGGGCAATGAAATATACATCAGTGCGGAATGAACTGACTGCAAACGAGGACCCTGCACAACCAAGGGAGAGGATATATTAATGGAATCCTAAGCTGCAAACACTGAGGTGAAAATTAAGGAAGTTTATTTCACATTTTGTCCCTGTAAAACCAAAAGGCAAAGACAGAAAATGAAAAGTTTTCTCTTTTTTCATGCACAACGCTGAAGAAGCACAGTTAGATTTTTAGTCACTGTGTTTTTAAATGCTTGCCTGTGGGTAATTAGAAACCCAATCTCCACTGCTCTTTTTTTAATGATTATTTTTAATGTTTAAGAAGGATTTGAAATACTTAGTGCTGTTTCACTTTCACTCTTCTGGAAGAGTGAACAAAGGCCGTTGTTGACAGTCATCAGTTTCTGCGGGAAAAGGTCAGAGGGCGAAGGACATCCTTTCCTCCCAGGTGGACTGGGCTGGGCTGGAAGCTGTCCAGTGACAAACAAATCTTCCTTCTATTGACCTCCAACTATCTCAGCACCTAGACACAGAAGTGACTTTAAAGCTTTATTTTTATCACAAGACATCAGGCACCCCATATGTAAGGCTACCACCTGACTCTGCCCACCTGGCTCTGGCCGCTTTCAGCCCTGGACCAAGGTCATCTTGGAGTTTCTCACACGGCTTTATCCTCACCCTCACTATTGCTAAGCACCATACATCTTCAACAGAACCTGCCAGGGCAACCATTACATTCATCAGGAATAATGTTTGTGTTTATGGGCATGTCAGGATCTTTAACGAACACTATCTCTTGAATCCTTACAGCACCTCTGTTAATGGGAGAAGTGGCAGATATTATTGAAATGTTAGAGACAGATATACAGAGCCATAACAAAATTGCGAGCTTTGTCTTGGGCTGCATGGCAAATGGTGGAATTGGAGAAAGGAATTTTACAAACTAGCTTCTAGTTCTAGATCTCACTCAGACAGCAAATTCCACTCCTCCAGGTGACAGGAGGTTCTTCAGGTTATTATTCCTAGAAAGTGAAGTCACTCAGTTGTGTCCAACTCTTTGCGACCCCATGGACTGTAGCCCGCCAGGCTCCTCTGTCCATGGGATTTTCCAGGCAAGAGTATTGGAGTGGGTTGCCATTTACTTCTCCAGGGAATCTTCCCAACCCAGGGGTCAAACCTGGGTCTCCCACATTGCAGGCAGACTCTTTACTGCTTGAGCTTCCAGGGAACCCCTTAAAGGCACTTGCATTATACAATATAGTTTATTTTAATAGTTGTGTTTTATTTGTTGTTTTTGACTGTGCTGGATCTTCGTGGATGTGCAGGCTTTTCTCCAGTTGTGGTGAGTGGGGCTTACTCTCTAACTGGTGTGTGGGCCCCTCAAGACAGAGGCTTCTCTTTTGTGGAGTACATGCTCTCATGCAAGCTGGTTTCAGTTGCAACACACAGGTTCAATAGTTGTGTCAAAGGGGCTTAGTTGCTCCAGGGCATTTGGGAATCTTCCCAAATCAGGGATCGAACCTGTGTCTCCTGCATTGGCAGGCAGATTCTTTACCACTGAACCACTGGGAACAGTTATTTTTAGAGATTCTTGTTACTGGCTTACTAATTTATATAGTATTTGTCTATGAACAATTATTTCTATAGACTCATGCCTTTTAAAGTCATATGCTTAGACTGAGAGTATTTCAAATGATTAAAATTAATCTTGAAGGAGATCGTGTAATTTAAGAATTAAGTTTTCATGTATCTCAGAAAGAAGCCAGCATGTTCTCCGGCCTCAACTTTGTATTTGGAAAACTGCGAGGAATGATCCTTTAGTGATGTTTTAAAATTGATCTCCTTTGGGGTCAGTAATTACTGAAGCTGAAATACGTGGCTACTACAGAGCCTAAAAATGAAGCATATCTTCCCCTCTGTCATAGTTTTCCTTTCTGTGTTAGTTTCTCTTTCTTGTTAAAATCCTCAATAGGACTGTTTATAGAAAAGATGCATAAGCTTAGCAGGAAATCCTTTGTAAAAGAATGAAACAGTATTAAATAACATTAGTTTCTGAGGAAATTCCTTTTTCTTTGAGGAAGTAGTTTTAAAAGACTGCTTTTTCATTTTATTGTCACAGTGGCACATGTTGGTGATAGTAATAATGCCAGACGTAAGTTGATGGTCCTATTCTGGAGTCTGTAGGTAAATTAAGCTTAAGCCGTCCTTACAAGCAGACTGTGGGGTCGGTACTGCTGCCGCCCTCTCGACAGCCGAGGGTGTGAACCTAGAGGACGCAGCCTCGCACCGGGGCCGTGCAGGGGTGGATGGAGCAGAAGTGCAGACGCCAGCAGTTTGTCTGCAGAGCCTGCCTTTCAAGGACATCATTGTTCTACAGAACACTTTTATATGAAGGAAAGTTTTAGCCTTTATACGTTTAACTTTAAACTCTGCAGGGTAGATTAACCTATCTCCTCTAGATTTAGCGCTACTCTGTAAATCACTGAAGGGGGATGACTGGGCTGTTCATAGTTACTGTCACTTAAATGATTGCAAGTAGGATTATAATATTTAAAAAACGGCATTCTTAACATCTGGATAGTTCTCTATCCTCATTTTTAGCTCCAAGAGCTTAATCTTAAAAATATGGGCCAAGACCTAGAAATACGGGCAAGAAGTGGGGAATTTCAACTTTATGAATAAACAAGTTTAAAAACAAATTCTTTTGCTCATTCTTAAGCATATAGTTTGTTTTATAATAGTCTTTTAAAGTCCTGTCAGATATTTGTGATTGCATCAGATGAGTTCACTGAGATTTTAAAACACACCTACTAATGAACGGGCATGTGTGAGTGCTCAGTGGTGTCCAACTCTTTGCAACCCATGGACTGTAGCCCACCAGGCTCCTCTGCACATGGGATTTTCCAGGCAAGAATACTGGAGTGGGTTGCCCTTTCCTCGTCCAGGAAATGGACGACTTCTTCTTGACTGAGAGATCAAACCCATGTCTCTTGCATCTCCTGCATTGGCAGGTGGATTCTTTACCGTCTGAACCACCGGGAAGTCCCATACTAATGAACAGTAATATACAGTTAACAATAGTGCATTAATTGTTGTAGTGGCAACATTTGTTTCAAAATAGCTAAAACAAAATAAAATCTTTACCACTAATTTTTACCATAGTTTTTAAATGTATAAATTTAATCAATTTTTATTTGAAGATTTACCAGGGTGTACCATGCACCATGCCAGGTTCTAAGGGTTCAGTGCAAAAGACAGATATGATCTCTTGTGTGGAATTTATCTTCTAGATGTGGAAAATCCTATTCTTGATCATTGGGAAAATGTCATGAGAATAGTTGAAGAGCAAATAAAATGAAGAATTGTTCCCAACTTAAACAAGAGTTTTCTTTTGATATTATAATCCATATAATATTCCCTTGAAAAATAGTCTTAGGTTCTTTGGTGCCTCTTTTTGGAGGTTATAGCTTCCTCATTTCCTGTTCGCAAATTCCCAACTTCTGCTCATTTTCCACCGTTTCCTGCTAAGGATTCTCCTGGAGGATGCTTGGCCCATCTGTTACTCTAGCTCTGTTTTCTCTTATCTGTCTCTTGGCTGAAACTCATCAAATCCAAAATTTAGGTTATATTCCCTTGTTTTTTTTTTTATTGAGGTGAAACATACGACATAAAATTAACTATTTTAAAGTGAGCAATTCAGTGACATTTAGTCCATACACAGAGTTGCACAATTACTTCTATGTAGTTCCAAAGCATTTCCCTTTCCCCACAAGTGAGCCAGTATCCATTAAGCAGTTTCTCTCCTTTCCTGTCCTCCCAGCCCCTGGCAACCACCCATCTGTTTTCTGTCTCTGTGGGTTGACCAGTTGGAGATATTTCATATAGATAGACGCGTTGCAATATGTGAGCTTTTGTATCTGGCTTCTTGCAGTTAGTTTAATATTATCTCGGTTTATCCACGAGGCAGCACATGTCAGGATTTCCTTCTTTTTTATGGCTAAATTATATTCCATTGTGTTCTATGCTACAATTTGTCCATTCATCTATTGATAGACACTTGGGTTGTTTCTACCTTTGGCTTTTATAAACACTACTGTTATGACCATTTATGTATGAGTATTCTTTTTGCATTTTCAATTCTTTGGGGTCCTATTGGGTTTTTTTAAATGAATGTTTTTTATTTTGGATAAATTTAGCTTTAAAGGAAAACTTCAAAGACAGTACAGAGAGTTCCCATCACCCAGCTCCCCCTAATAGTAACATCCTAAAGACTCATGGTGCATTTGCCAAAACTAGGAAGTCAGTATTGCTGCTGCTGCTGCTAAGTCGCTTCAGTCGTGTCTGACTCTGTGCAACCCCATAGACAGCAGCCTGCCAGGCTCCCCCATCCCTGGGATTCTCCAGGCAAGAACACTGGAGTGGGTTGCCTTTACCTTCTCCAATGCAGGAAAGTCAAAAGTGAACATGAAGTCGCTCAGTCATGTCCGACTTGTAGCGACCCCATGGACTGCAGCCTATCAGGCTCCTCCATCCATGGGATTTTCCAGGCAAGAATACTGGAGTGGGGTGCCATCACCTTCTCCGAGGAAGTCAGCATTAGTCAATGTTATTTACAAACTCCAGACTTCATGTGGATTTCCCACAAATGTCATTTTCCAGGATCCCACGTTGTGTTCAGTCATCATGTGCCCTTAGTCTTCTCTGGTTTGTAATATTTTCTGTCTTTCCTTATTTCTCATGACCTGAAGAGCTTTGAGGAGTATTGGTTAGGCATTTTGTAAAATGCCCCTCAATTTGTGTTTGTCTGACGGCTTTCTCATGATTAAACTGGAGTCTGGGGAGAGAATGCCACAGAGAAGCGCCCTTTCTAGCACATCACGTCAGCAGGTGCGTGCTATCACCACCAGCTTTATCAGTCATCTGGCCAAGGTTGTGTTGGTCACATTCTTCACTGTAAAGTCCCTCCCCACCCTTCACACACTCTCGTCTTTGAAGTCGTCACTAAGTCCCACCCGCACTCACAAATCTACACATTATTTGTGATTGTTCTGTAGGAAAGTTTGTCTCTCCCATTTACTTATTCAGTCATTTAGTCATGTCAGTATGGACTTGTGGACATTTAGTTCATATCCTCTTGAGGTCTTGTCACCAATATCTGTAAGAAAAGTGATAAATGAGTGAGTGCAGGTTAAAGTGCTTTGAAGGCAAGAAGACCTTGGGTTTAATGTAGAATGTAGCATCCACAGAACGAGACGTACATTCTCACAGCATGGGAGGTTTGAAGATGATATTTACTGAGTAGAAATAGAACACACTTTGGTGTTTTTATAGAAGGTTACATCTAAATTTTTTAGAACCTTGTTAAGGCCCAGCTTTTGTGATTCCTTGTTTTGCGCACTTATGTTATTCCTTGCCGTCAGATCTTTGTGCACAGTTGTATTTGTAGTTATTAATATACTTGTAGGTAAATAAAGTGGTTCCACACAAAATCTCTCCACTCAGCTTATACAGATATTCTCCACCACCACCACCCCACCCCCAAAGACTTGTGTTCTTGTCTGTTACCCAGGATTTAGAACCATGGGGTTTAGACAGGCAATAACTTAAAGACCAGGTGGAACTACTTACTCCCGCTGTTGAAGAGGAGATGGAGCCCTGTGTCCTTGCGTGTTCTCCCTAGATTATGCAGTTCAGTTCAGTTCAGTCGCTCAGTCGTGTCCGACTCTTTGCGACCCCATGAATCGCAGCACACCAGGCCTCCCTGTCCGTCACCAACTCCCAGAGTTCACTCAGACTCACGTCCATCGAGTCCGTGATGCCATCCAGCCATCTCATCCTCTGTCGTCCCCTTCTCTTCCTGCCCCCAATCCCTCCCAGCATCAGAGTCTTTTCCAGTGAGTCAGCTCTTCACATGAGGTGGCCAAAGTACTGGAGTTTCAGCTTCAGCATCATTCCTTCCAAAGAAATCCCAGGGTTGATCTCCTTCAGAATGGACTGGTTGGATCTCCTTGCAGTCCAAGGGACTCTCAAGAGTCTTCTCCAACACCACAGTTCAAAAGCATCAATTCTTCGGCACTCAGCTGTCTTCACAGTCCAACTCTCACATCCATACATGACCACTGGAAAAACCATAGCCGTGACTAGACAGACCTTTGTTGGCAAAGTAATGTCTCTGCTTTTGCAGTTAATCAGCAGTAAAACTTCGAGTTAAAGATGGCAAACAGAGCCAGGAAAGAAAGTGAAACTTGTCTTGGATAACGCAATAATAAGGAAATAAATGTATCGGCTAACTCTCTGCCTTATATTGAGACTACTTGGAGCATTTGTTTAATTAGTATTTATGTTTCTGATTTCTTCTGTGGTACTTTCATTAAAGAATTATGTTGCTGTTATTGTTTTAAAAAATTAAGATGTTTAGTATGGCAATAAATTTATTTATATCCAAGAAATAAGTAGCCAAATAAGAGGAAAATTCATTTTTGGAGTTTTGTTTTCATTTACTGGAGAACATATGCAGATAGTATTAGTACAAAAACATGTAGTCATTTAGTTTAAAGATTCAGTCTCTTTATTTAACAGCCCTACTTTGCATTTGAACACTTTTATAGATTTAACAAACGTTGCTTTTTTTAAACAAATTTTTATGTCTTTATTTATGAACCCACTGCTGCGTGCAGGCTTTCTCTGGTCGCGGGGCGCCTCTCCAGGTGTGGTGCACAGGCTTCTCACTGCGCTGGCATCTCCTGCAGAGCACGGGCTCTAGGCTGCGCGGCTGCAGGAGCTGCGGCTTGTGGGTTCCAGAGCCTGGGCTCAGTTGTGGCGCAGACGCCTGCTTGCCCCATGGCATGTGGAGTCACAGACCAGGGATCACACCCACGTCCCCTGCGTTGGCAGGCAGATTCTTAACCACTAGACCATCAGGGAAGTCCAAAGTGTTGCTTTTTATTGGACATATTTTTGAGAGTAATATAGCCTTAGCCTTCAGTTTTGGGAATACACCTTTTATGTTGGAGCATGCTTGAGTATAGTTGAGAAAATGTAGTAAGATGAATTATTATTTAGTATTATAAAATGTTGCACACAGGTAATACTTAGGGTATTTTTATTTTCATCAGGCTAGATGACTTACAAGTCTTCCTGCCATGAACACATAGAAATTTGGGGTTGAATATATTTTTTTAATCCTTTTGAATGAAAAGATGATATCACAAGAAGGAAAAGGAAATATCCCAGGACCAAAAACGAAACAAGACAACAGAGTAATACATTCATGAGCTGACACTGGAGCTGCCCTAGGGCATACTGTCCATTTTAATACTTGAATGTTAATACCACAGAGACAGAAGGAAAAGCCTTGTATATGAAGCAGGAGTTAGAATTGATATCTCTACAGAAATCTAGGACTCTCAGAAAAATAGTACACTAGAATAAAAAATCTGTCCATCAGTATAGGAGAACCTTTCTATTTCAGCCTGGGCTCCAGATGAGAAAAAAGTCTCCCTTAAGGATGTATCTGCTCTTTGTGCAGGCTTGGGGCTTAATTTACATTTATTGCATTACTAGGTACACCTAAGGTCTGAAATTAACATAAAAGTCGTCTAGAGTTGGTGATATTTCTGAGTCAACTTGCAGAAGCCAAAGCAAGAATCTCTTTGGAAGGACCATCTCTTTACCCAGGCAAAACTTCCCAGATAAAGCCTTATAGAAGACAACCTCACAATACAAAGTTAGAAAACATTTGTGTTAAAATCAACAAACAGAACAATGGCAGATTAGTCATTCAAGAATTCAGGTAATAAAAAGACCTATTAAAAATTATAAAATGAGTTCGGTTATAAACATTCAGGACACAAATGGATGAATAAAAATAAGACAAGAAAGTAGAAAAGAAAAATTTGAAGAGACAGAGAAGTTTTCATAATGAAAAATATATCTCTTGAAATTGTATGCTCAATGGACAAAATATACAGCAGATTAGACATAGGCTAAAAGACATAAGTGAATGGAAAAATTATCTAGAATGCATCATGAAGAGATTTCAAAAAGGTAACATAAAAATGATATTCAGAGACATGGAGTTTAGAATAAGAAAGTCAAAATACATCCAACAGGATTCTCCTAAAGAGACTAGAAAGCAACTGGGAAGGAGACAAAATTTGAAGAGATAATGGCAATAATTTTTCAGGCCTAATAAAACAAATAAATCTTCATATTAAGAAGTACAGTGCATCCCAAATTGGAGACATTAAAAAAAAATGCATGTATAGATGCAGTGTAATAAAATTGTAAAACACAAAAGTCAAAGAGAAAATATTTAATGCATTCAGAAGAAAAGAGATAGATAATATATAAAGGAATCACATTTAGACTGTCTCTGAATTTATAGCAACAACAAAAATTTACAATAACAAAAGCCATAAGACAATGAATAATATCTTCAAAGTGCTAAGAGAAAGTAACCACCAATCAAGAGCTGTGTATACAGCTACCTTATCACACAAGAGTGAGGGGTGATGAAAACATTTTCTGACAAACAGAATTTTCTACTGATAGATCTTTAGTGAAAGATGAAATTAAACCCGGAAGGAAGAATTGAGACAAAGGACAGACTGGGAAACAAATAAGCATATGAGTGAATCTACAAAAGAACTGACATGAAACAACAGCAATTTATTGGGGGTATAAAAGCATGATAAATCTAAAATATTGGAAATAAGTGTTGCTATGTGGCAAGTGGGTGGTGATTATTCAGAGTTAAACTGTTCTAAGTTCCTTTGGTGTGTTAAGGAGGCAGAGAAGATGCTGATTAACTTTAGATTCTGTTAACTATTCATGTCAGAATTTTAAGAATAACAACTGAAGTTGATTGAATTTAAGTTTTGTTAGATATTCCTGTTATTTAATTAAAACAAACAAAAAAAAACCTGAAGATTTACTGCTAAACCTGGCACAACTTCCAAATTTAAGGAAGTGTGGGAGTTGGGGCAAGAAGGCAGGAATGTAATAGAGAAAATTCAGTCAATTTGGTCAAATTCAGGAAAGGAAAGAAGAAATAAAGAGAGAAAAGAAAAAAAATAGGATAAAAGGAAAGCACAAAATAATGTGATAGAAATAACCCCCAATATGTGAGTAATTATAATAAATGTGTAATGTTTAAAGAAATTATTAGACTGAATTAAAAAAATCTGGCTATATGTTTCTTGTACAAGACAACTATATATTCTTATGCATGCATGCTCGGTTGTGTCCGACTTTTAGTGACTCCATGAACTGCCAAGGTCCTCTGTCCATTGAATTTTCCGAGCAAGAATACTGAAGTAGGTAGCCATTTCCTTCTCCAGGGGATCTTCCCGATGCAGGGATTGAATCCATGCCTCCTGTGTCTCTTACAATCGCAGGCAGATTCTTTACCACTGAGCCACCTGAGAAGCCCCACATATTCTTTTTTTACCCATATATTCTTATACATGTAGATTATTGCAGATTAAAAGGAAAAGAATAATTTTTTAAAAAGTCGGTAATTATATTGTTATTGGATCAAATAGACTTCAGGGAAAAAGTATCATTAGGGAGAAGACTCAGATGCACACAGGGCGTGGGGCCAGACATTTGAAGGTCTGTCACATGATATGGAAGAGAGACTGTACATCTGAAACACACTCTTATTATTTTGTATGCTTCCAAAGGACAGAACCTGTAAGTGAAAAGCATAGGGAGGCAGGTACTGACTCAGTGTGTTAGAAGGAATTTTCTAACAGTTAGCACTCTGAAATGAAATGCATTTGTCCCTGAAGGTCTTTAGGCCGAAGTGGTGGGGAAGCTGTGGAGGGGATGCGTGGGCTGAGCTAGATGGATGGTTTTCAAACCAGACTATGCATTGAAATCACCTGGAGAGCTTTTTAAGAACACACATTCCAGTGCCTCTTCCCAGACATGATAAGTTGATTCTATATCCTAGGACTCTGCCTTTTTGAAATATTCCCAGGTGATTCTGACATAGCCAGTTCAGAATAGGTCAATAGAACAACATTTGAGAACCGCTGGCCAGATGACCTCTGAAGTTCCCATGGACTGTAATGTTTGATAGTTTAAATAATCCCTTTGTAGACATTTACCTGTGAACTGAGAGTATTACTAGAAAACAGGAGAGGTAGAATTATTGTTCCCAGGGTACAGAAGAATCATGGAGGCTAATCATATCTGTGAAATTAGATGTCACCTGGCGAACAGCCTAAGTGCTTTCTCCACTGTTCACAAGCTTTTCAGTAAATTTTGATGAAGGTGATGGATATGGACGTACTTTCTGCTCAGAACAAATGGCCCAATAGGCCAACACAGCTTGTTGTTTACATCTCCAACATCCTTAGGCTTCATGTAAGTGGACTCTGTTACAATTCTATAGCTCCCGAGCAGTGTGTCTAAACTTTTCATATGCGTGCACATCACCCAGGAAGTTTAGTCAAATTCAGATTCTGATTTAGCTAGACTTGGCTGGAACCCACGCTAATAAGTTTCTAACAAAGCTCTCTATCTGCTCAACTTACTACTAGGCATTCAGGAACTTTCTCTTTAGACAAGATAAAGAGGGAGGCACTTCTGGTTTTCCAAAGACGACCTTTAGGCTAGATTTGATTTTGTGTTAGTATCTCTGTGAGTGAATAAGGAGTTGAGGAGGCTGAATATGCAGTATGTTGGCTGGATTAGGCAACAGGGCATGGGAGTTGATATAAAAAGTCCAAAGTGGAGAATGGCGACATCTTAAAAACTTACATATCTATGTCCACACATAAAACAGGATCACTGTAAGGACACAAAGACCTACCTGGACTATAAGAGGACCAGAAAATTCTGGTCTCAGAGTGGATTTTTTGTTTTGTTTTGATTTGCTTGTTTTTGTTTTCTTTTTTTTAAATATAAATTTATTTATTTTCGTTGGAGGTTAATTACTTTACAATATTGTATTGGTTTTGCCATACATCAACATGGATCTGCCACAGATATACACGTGTTCCCCATCCTGAACCCCCCTCCCTCTTCCCTCCTCCCTCCCCGTACCATCCCTTTGGGTCGTCAAACTTGTTTTCTAAGTTTTCGTCCTTTCATAAGTCACTTAATCTTTGAGAGACTGTTTTGTCTACAACTGAGATCTACTAACTAGGACTTTTGTGTGCTTTGTAATTATTTTTAATCAGGTAAAATTTATATAACATAAAATTAACCACTTTGAGTGACTCAGTGGCACTTATTACAATGTTATGCAACCATCGCCTCTGTCTAGTTCCAAGATGTTTTCCTCTCTCCAAAAGAAAACCCATACCCGTTAAACAGTCCCTGCCTTTTCCCACCTGCCCTCCGTCCCACACAATCACAAATCCATTTTCTATCTCTATGGATTGACCCATCCTGAGTATTTCATATACGAGGAATCACTGTAACGTGTGACCTCTAATGTCTGGCTCTTTTTACTTCGCAGAATGTTTTCTAGATTCCTTCATGATGTATCAGGACTTCATTCCTTTAAGGATTAGGGTTAATAATAACTCCATCATATACAAATATCACCTTTTGTTTATCCATTCATGTATTGATGGACGTATATTAATAATCCTATGTTAGGATTATTTCCACTTCTTGGTTATTGTGAATAATCCTCTGTGAATATTTGTGTATAAGTGTTTGAATACTTCATTTCATAATTTTAAAATATATATATTTGTATTTATTTATTTGGCTGTGCCGGGTCTTAACTGCAACACTCAGAATCTTCAATATTTGTTGTTGCAGGTCCAAGCTCTTTAGTTGTGACAAGCGGACCCTTAGTTGCTGCATGTGGGATCTAGCTCCTTGACCAGGGATCAAACCCAGGCTCCCCGCACTGGAAGCACAGAGTTTTAGCCACTGAACCACTAGGGAAGTCCCCAGAATTGGTTATCTTTAAATGTATCATCACGTAGTTTTCAAATTGGGTTGAAAAGAGGTTAGTATTTTACTGACAAGAAACCAGCTCAAAGGGACTTACTCAAGGTTCACAGGAAGTAAGGAGCCCAGAAACTTAAAGCTTCTGACAAGAAGTCCATACTCTTTTAAGTTATACCATCGCTGGCTCAGCTGTCTTGACAGTCAAAAAGGAAGATGTGTATAAAAATGATCAGCGGGCTGTAAAGCCTAGATGTGTAAGTTGGTGTTGATAGTCGGTATTCAACTGATGCTACAGGAATAGTTTCCTGCTCGCGAGGTCAGCGCACACTGTCTCTATTATGGCCAGGAGAGAGATTTTAGAATTGCAAAAGGTATAACAGAGCAGTTAGACACCAGCAAAGGAGTTTGACAAGGCTGTCACATCTGTTCAATATTTCTCCTGAAATAAGCATGGGTATTGCTGTTGATGCTTGCCGTAGTGGTATTAAGGTTGGCAGAAGGAGATGATGTAATCTGGAGCAGACTGATGACATCCTGGCTGCTGAGTCTGTGCTTTCTGTGCTCGAAAAACTAGGACCTTAGATGAGGGATGATTCAGACGCTGATCATGGCAACCAAGAGGCAGAATATTTTAGTGGCAGTGCAAACTGCAAGTGAAGAGAAAAAGAGAGTGAAGGGTTACACTGCCATGGGTTGTCGACAGGTAGTGAGAGCTGTGGCCCTCTGGCCTATAAAAGAAAGAGCAGGGACTTCCTGTATGTCCAATGGTTAGGGCTCATGCTTCACCTGCAGGGCGCACAGGTTCCATCGCTGGTTAGGGAACTAAGATCACGCAAGCCAGGTGGCGTGGCTAAAAAAATGAAAAAATTGAAGAGGGAGCAGATGGCCTAAGCAGCATTCATGACGATGAGGTACAGAGAACCATCTATCTACAGGGGAGCTGGCTGGCTTCACGTGATCGCACCTCCGGTCCATTCTTCACTCTAATCTAGGCCCAGGATCTGATCAGTATGAAGTAGCTGTGAGCTGAGCCTCAATTTACAGACTTTTACCAAAAGAGAAGATGGAGATCCACACAGAAACGTGGCTACTGTCAAGCCGAGTTAGACCCAGAGTGATGATGACGATATCTCGTGAAGAAGAAGAATGACAAGAGGCTGGAAGAAGGCATCATCTGTTTCCAGAATCCTGGAACACTTCCTTCTGAAATAACTCATTCTGTGTGTCTTGATTTCCTGACAAGTAAATCTTGAAGAACAGAACTGGCATTTATCAGGGCCAATACTACTATGTGTGGGTCTCTGGAAGGATTAGTGGTGGGGTTTTTGAAATTTGTATTTTTGAAGAAATCATTGCTCTATGAGGGTTCTTAGAATCTTCCTTGAAAATCAAAATCTATTTTTATATGACATAGGTTCTTACGGTTATGAAATGAATACTATTCATTGTGGAAAACTTACTGAAATATGGAAAAGAAAAAAATCATGCAATTTTTTTCAATTCAGGAATAGTCAATTAACATTTATCACTTCTTCTTCCACTATTTTATCTATATTTACTTTTATATAACTGGGTCCTTATTTTAGGTTCAATTGGTTTCATGCTTTAAAAAAAAAATCACTTAATTGTACATATATTTCTGGCTACTTCTCTGGATCCAAGGGTCATTCTAGGGGTTGTTTCCTATAGGCTTTTTATACGATTCCCTTAGAGCAGAGGAAAATCAGCGCCTAGAATTATCTATCCTTTCTAGATAGGAAGCAGCTCAGATTTTTGAGCAAACCACTCTCTGACAGTGTACAGCTGCTCGTTTTCTCTGAATGCCTAAGACAGTGGTGAGCTGGTGGCGAATTTCAGGTTCCTTTGGAAACCATAATCTGAAAAGCTATTTCTGCTTTGCAGAATTATATAGAGGTAACCATGGGAAGTTGGTGATGGACAGGGAGGCCTGGCATGCTGCAATTCGTGAGGTCACAAAGAGTTGGACATGACTGAGTGCCTGAACTGAACTGAACCATGGGAAGAGAGCTTCCCAAATGGGTCACTGGTAAAGAATCTGCTTGCCGATGCAGGAGACGCAGGAGACAGAGGGTCAGGAAGATCCCCTAGAGGAGGAAATGGCAACTCACTCCAGCGTTCTTGCTTGGAAAATCCTATGGACAGAGGAGCCTGGCAGGCCACAGTCCACAGGGTCACAAAGAATCAGACATGACTAAGGTATGGAGCGTGCGTGCATGCGCCCGTGCGCACACGCACACACGCACACACACACACACACACACACACACACACACACTCAACTCTGGGAAGAGGACCACATGGTACCCTTACAGTGTGGTGGAAACCTGTGGCCTAGGATGGGGGCAGGTGTGGGGCTGGAGGTGGGAGGGGGACCAAAAACCCAAACTAGCCACCTTAGGCTTCAGGAGATCTAGAAAGTACTCTGGAAAGTCCTTTTCTTTCCTTCTGCTGGTCCAGCGCCTAAGCACATTTCCAAGTTCATTGAGTCTCATTTTCTCCTGTAAAATCTCCTGTATCTCTCTCTCTTTCTCTCCCCACTTTTTACTTCCAGTCTTCCAGTTTAGACCTCACAGCCTGGCTCTTTGCTCATAGACTGGTTCAAGATGCTCCCCAATTCTAAGCATTTCCTATGCCCAGTTAGTTAGCCTCCACTTCCTGTCTCTTGGAACTCCCTCCCCTAAACTCCATTCCCCACAACCCCTGTGAGGGAAGCCAGGCGCCTGACTCCCCTGAGACCACCTCCTTCTGTGGAAATAGAGTAATGCTGACCAGCCCTCAGCTTCCTCTCATTTCAGCCCAAATGCCCGTATACCTGGGGCATTCCAGTCCCAGCATATGGCACATGGAGATGGGCCAGGGCTTCAGCTCTGTGGGTCTAGTTGAGCCGTCCACTCGTCCCCAGACATCTGAGCCACCCCAGCTGGAGTGCCAGTCACCATCGAACAGAACACGTCACCCGGGTGAGTCCCGCTCCACCTCCTGACCCACAAGATAGAAAAAGACTCTGTGGACCTTTTATCAGTGCTTCTTAAACTTCGCTGTGCTCAAATCACCAAGGGTCTTGTTAAAATGAAGGTTTTGACTCATTAGGCCTGGGGTGGAGCCTAAGATTCTATTTTTTAACAAGCACCCAGCTAATAATGCTGTTGCTGCTTTGTGGATCATATTTTGAGTAGAAAAATGGACTGAGGAGTGAAGTGCACCTTCAGGGCATATTGCAGGTGCATTTGTACAATTTTTCAAAGGGCTTTCACATCTGGATTGATTCACCAAACAGTTTAATAAATTGAGAAGTATCTGCCGTTAAGGCAGTCAATTTATAGCGGAGTTTCTTCAAGTGTGGTCTCTGGATCCACTTGCATCCATATCACCTGGATTGTATTGCCTCTTAGTCTGGGGGAGTCAGAATAGGAGGGTCAGGAACCACCATTTCCAACAAGATCGCCAGGTAATTCTTAAACACTTTCAAATTTCAGAACAACTGGTGAAGTAGAAAGGGGACTTAAGAGAAGAACTGGCTTTTAGTTCTGAAAGTGAAAGTGAAGGCGCTCAGTTGTGTCTGATTCTTTGCGACCCCATGAACTGGAGCCCACCAGGCTCCTTCGTCCATGGGATTTTCCAGGCAAGAGTACTGGAGTGGGGTGCCATTGCCTTCTCCATCTAGTTCTGATGTCGGGTCCTAACGGCGAGAGAAGCACCTCCTCTGTCTGGGTCTCAGTGTCCACATCTCGCACCGGGGGACAGGTTGCTGAACAGGAACCGTTTCTGCCTCCGATGTGGTGTGCCTCCTGCAATTGCTCCTCCAGGCCAACTCAGTGTCTCCCTCTCGTGTCCTCTCTGCACACTGAAGCTTGGCGAGCACACCCTCTGCCCCAAAGCGGACGTCTGTGTCTGGCACCATCTTCTTCCCCGTTGCCTTCCTTGGCTCACCGAGAAGGAGGTATGATCAGAAAGCACGTTATGGGGAAAGTGCCATTTTATTCTTAAATATTTTAAAAAGCAAATATTAGGGTAGGAGCCAGTGTCTCCTCCAAGTAACATGTATCTGCCTTCGATATTGTAATTAAACTTAAATCATTTCTTAAATTATTTGTTTTAAATGGCAAATGCGCAGCCTGGAAGCTTTCCTCTTGCCTTGAGCAGCACTGGGTAAATGTGTTCATGACTGAATTAGCAGACCTTTGCTTTTCAAAGGACTTTCAGTGATCTTTTATGGTAGATTAAAAAGCAATTTACTAATTTACAGTTCACAGAAATTCGGTGCCCTCTTTGAGTTTTGTACATCAATTCTGTGCTAACAAATGTGACTCGAACTCCAAATGTTTCATCTGGGGACAGCAGGTGTCATACACAACCTTAAGCTCACAGCCACGTCATCAGTAAAACTATTTTGTGAGCTCCTTCTTCTTGCTCAGCAGAAGCCCCTCTTAGGAATCCCTTAACCTGAAGTCATCAGCCTAGAGTCTGTAGTCAATGTGGGGGAGGTTTAACCAACAGGCCTGGCAGGACCACCTTACTTGTTTGCCCATCTTTTCTCTATTCTCCTTACTATCGTGAGTAATCACAGTTGAAAGATGATTAGGTGACAAATATTTTATATAGGATGGATAAACAACAAGGGCCTACCGCACAGCACAGGGAACTATGTTCAGTATTCTGTGACAAGCCGTAATGGAAAAGAATATGAAAAAGAATGTATATATAGATACAGATATATAAAACTCGATCACTTTGCTGTAAGCAGAAATTAATACAACATTGTAAATCAACTATTATTCTGTAAAATTTTAAAAAAGAAAGACAATTAGAAAATGGGGTCACTAAGGGCTCTTCCTCCTGGGCATGGCTCTCTAGCAACCCAGAAGACTAGTTCCATAGTGTAGACACCTGGTATGTTCCGAAGAATACATGCTGATAATAGAAGTAGTAGTAGTAAATACGGGTAGGGTACTTTCTGTGTGCCAATTGTTAGCCTATTTAATCCTCACAACAACCCTGAGTTCACACCATTTTTAATGCTTGTTTTTTATAATTGAATAAACTGAGACATAGGTGAAATACTTTCCCAAGTTCTCAGAAGCAGTAAACAGTGGAGCTGAGATCCAAACTTAAGAAGTTTGGCTCCAGATCTTGTGCTTACAGCCAGTGTGCCTCGCTGCCCCCTCCCTCATGGCCAGGAGGCTCTTTCCACCTGTACCTGCTCAGTTTCAGTCTGGTGACTGGTTTTCCAAAAGGAAGTAGCTGATACTTAACGCTGGGGGCAGGTAGCTAAAGGCAGCAGAGGAATGCTTTTAAAATTCAACACACATGGAGGAAATATCAGACATCTTGACCCCCTCCCTTTTTCCCTTTCAAATTTAACTGCAAACTATATCTCAGATTTTGACAAGTCAACTCAAGGCTATAACAAGTGAAACTGAGAATTTCAAGCTATTGATGGAGAATTGAGCATTTTCCTTGGTTCTTATGAATGAGTCTGGCTTGTTTGGAGTTGACCAAAGGCCCTTGGCCTGCTGACAGCCTTCCGTGGAAGGAAGACGGCTGATGGAAGGTGCTGGGTTTGCCTTCCCTATAGCGGCAGAGTTGGGGGCTATCGTTACAGACTGGGTGTTCTCCTGGCTTTCTCAGGGAGTTTCTCAGCCAACGTGGAGGGAATTCGTATCATCATCGGAAAGCAGAAGAAAGAGCTGACCTGAAACAGTTCAAAGGAAGGCACTGGAAGAGGGGAGGGATGGAGATGTGCAGCCTAAATGCAGACGCTGACGCTCCCTGTGACAAGCAAAGCCACCGTTGACCCAAAGTTATCCATCCAGAACACTTTGAAAAAATCACGCCTATAAATTGGGAAATAATATAGAGCCAGGTGTGCCTATTCACACACTTTTTTTTTTCCTAAGCCCCCCCACCCCTCGCATTCACATACGTTATTTTCTTGGGCTCTAAAATCACTGCAGATGGTGACTGCAGCCATGATATTCAAAGATGCTTGCTCCTTGGAAGAAAAGCTATGACCAACCTAGACAGCATATTAAAAAGCAGAGAGACATTACTTTACCAACAAAGGTCCCTCTAGTCAAAACTATGGTTTTTCCAGTAGTCATGTACAGATGTGAGACTTGGACCATAAAGAAAGCTGAGTGCCGAAGAATTGATGCGTTTGAACTGTGGTGTTGGAGAAGCCTCTTGAGAGTCCCTTGAACTGCAAGGAGATCAATCCAGTCAATCCTAAAGGAAACCAGTCCAGAATATTCATTGGAAGGACGGATGCTGAAGCTGAAATTCCAATACTTTGGCTACCTGATGCAAAGAACTGACTTATTGGAAAAGACCCTGATGCTGGGAAAGATTGAAGGTGGGAGGAGTTGGGGACGACAGAGGATGAGATGGTTGGATGGCATCACAGGTTCGATGGACATGAGTTTGAGCAAACTCCAGGAGTTGGTAATGGACAGGGAAGCCTGGCGTGTTGCACTCTGTGGGGTCGCAAAGAGCTGGACACGACTGAGTGACTGAACTGACTGACTGACTGTGCTTATTCAGCTGTCTTGTCTAGGCCTTCTTCTTTTTAAAAAACTATTTATTTATTTGGCCACACTGAGTCTTAGTTGTGGCACGTGACGTCTTTAGGTGTAGCATGCAGACTGTAGGATCTAGTTCCCAAATGAGGGATGGAATCCACCCTGCATGAGAGTGCACTGGGTAGGTGGAGTCTTAGCCACGGGACCCCCAGAGAAGTCCACAGGTCTTCTTGAACCTGGCATATCTGTTGAAAGACAAATGCTTTGTTCCAAAGGCAGTTGCTTCATAATTGCTGAGTAGGGATGAGTAGGAGAAATACCTGGAAACTGGGATTCAAATTTCACAGCCTCTTGTCATCCCTGAGTGTTCTGGTCCATTTTCGTCTCAATTTTGCATTTTCCTTTTATCCTTCTCCCACCATGGAATGGCAGTTTGGGAAGCAAGTTGATGC
Organism: Budorcas taxicolor; assembly: GCF_023091745.1. Taxonomy (NCBI): domain Eukaryota; kingdom Metazoa; phylum Chordata; class Mammalia; order Artiodactyla; family Bovidae; genus Budorcas; species Budorcas taxicolor. The sequence goes on along the minus strand of NC_068919.1, from coordinate 9,265,770 downwards.
AGCTTTTTTGTGGCAGCAGAGCACCCCCCTGGGTGGGGAGAGACAGGGAGAAGCAACCTCAGGTCACAGGGGAGACCGGAAGGCTGGAGGCTTTGTTCTTAAAGATGTCAGGGCCCCATAAATAATGTGACGGCTCCAGCAACATACCTCATAGACTCCTAGCACCTCCTTTTCTTAAACCATTCCTAGATCTTGGCCAATCCAGTGTGTCCGAGCCCTTTGGGGAAGTTAGAATGTAGGCCTGGGGAGTCTGGTCTCCTCTTAGGAGAAAAAAAGGTCAATCCTCATCCCAATTCCAAAGAAGGGTCATACTAAAGAATGTGCTAACCTCTGGATGTGGGGAGAGAGCAGATTAGCCAAGATGGTGTGTGCTCAGGCTCTCTCGTCCTGTGGCCTCTCTCTTGCCCCAGGTTTTGTAAATAATGACTAGGTAACAGCTGAGATCATTTATAGCACTGTATGTACACAGGCGTCATGAGGGACTCACTTGGTCACGGGTTTTGTGTGCAGTGCGGATATGTGAGCTGCACCCATAAAGCGGCGGGAATTGCTGCTGCGTCACGTCTGTTATATATAGTAGCGGATATAGTGTGAGGACTGCTCCAGCCACTGCGTCATCCAGGAGAGAGGTCGAGTGCAGTTATGTTGTGTTATGTTATGTCTAGAAGAGAATAAACGTGTCTGCACTTGCTATGGCTTTCGTATTCCTCTGGCCTTTTAGCTTGTGCCTTGCCTCTCCTGGGTTCAGAGAACAGTGCAGACGGTGTGAACAGCAAGACAACTGGTGCTATAAACAGGATGAAGAGCAGTGGAGTTGGCATCATACACAGGATCAGCAATACATTGGACAGTTGCACTCATCTTCCATGCTAGTAAGGTCATGCTTAAAATCTTGCATGCTAGGCTTCAGCATTATGCAAGCCAAGAACTTCCAGATGTTGAAGCTTGATTTAGATAAGGAAGAGGAACCAGAGATCAAATTGTCAACATTCACTGGATCACAGAGAAAGCAAGGGAATTCCAGAAAAACATCTACCCTGTTTCATTGACTACACTAAAGCCTTTGACTGTGTGGATCATAACAAACTAAAAGAGATGGGAATACCAGACCATCTTACCTGTCTCCTGAGAAACCTGTATGAGGGTCAAGAAGCAACAGTTAGAACCCTGTATGGAACAACTGATTGGTTCAAGATTGAGAAAGGAGTACAAGAGGGCTGTCTGCTATCACCCTGTTTGTTTAACCGATACACTGAGTGCATGAGAAATGCTGAGCTGGATGAGTTACAAGCTAGAATCAGGATAGGTGGGGGAAGCATCAACAACCTCAGATATGCAGATGATACCACTCTAATGGTAGAAAGTGAAGAGGAACTGCAGAGTCTCTTGATGAAGGTGAAGGAAGAGAATGAAAGAGTTGGCTTAAAACTAACTATTAAAAAAACTAAGGTTATGGCATCTGGCCCCATCACTTCATGGCAAATAGAGGTGGAAAAGGCAGAAATAGGGACAGATTTCCTCTTCTCGGGCTCTAATATCACTGCAGATTGTGACTATAGGCATGAAATCAGAAGATTGCTTCTTGGCAGGAAAGCTGTGACAGACCTAGATAGTGTGTTGAAAAGTAGAGACATTACTCTGCCAACAAAGGTCCATGTAGTCAAGGCAATGGTCTTCCCAGTGGTCATGTATGATTGTGAGAGCTGGACTGTCAAGAAGGCAGAGCACCAAAGAATTGATCCCTTCCAACTGTGGTGCTGGAGAAGACGCCTGAGAGTCCCTGGGACAGCAAGATCAGACCAAACTTAAGGGAAATCCACCCTGAATTCTCGTTGGAAGGACTAATGCTTAAGCTGAAACTCCAGTATTTTGGTCATCTGATGTGAACAGCCAACTCATTGGGAAAGTTCCTGCTTCTGGGAAAGAGAGGGCAGAAGGAGAAGAGGGGGTCAGAGGATGAAACGGCTGGATGGCATCACTGAGGCAATGGACATGAACTTGGGGAAATTTTGGGAGATGGTGAGGGACACGGAGCCCTGGTGTGCTGCAGTCCATGGAGTCACAAAGAGTCAGACACAACTGGGCAACTGAACAACAACAACTCCTCTTAGTATCCGTAGACTTTAAGATGGTGGTTTTGCTTTATTGACTACATCAAAGCCTTTGACTGTGTAGATCACAGCAAACTGTGGAAGATTCTTAAAGAGATGGGAATACTGGACCACCTGACATACCTTCTGAGAAATCTGTATGCAGGTCAAGAAGCAACAGTTAGAACAGGACATGGAACAACAGACTGGTTCCAAATTGGAAAAGAAGTACATTAAGGCTGTATATTGTCATCCTGCTTATTTAACTTATATGCAGAGTACATCATGAGAAATGCTGGGCTGGATGAAGCACAAGCTGAAATCAGGATTGCCAGGAGAAATATCAATAACCTCAGATATGCAGATGACACCACCCTTATGGCCTCTAAAGAACTAAAGAGCCTCTTGATGAAAGTGAAAGAGGAGAGTGAAAAAGTTGGCTTAAAATTCAGCATTCAGAAAACTAAGGTTATGGCATCCAGTCCCATCACTTCATGGCAAATAGATGGGGAAACAATGGAAACAGTGACAGACTTTATTTTTTTGGGCTCCAAAATCACTGCAGATGGTGACTGCAGCCATGAAATTCAAAGATGCTCGCTCCTTGGAAGAAAACTATGACCAACCTAGACAGCATATTAAAAAGCAGAGATATTACTTTGCCAACAAAGGTCCATCCAGTCAAAGCTATGGTTTTTCCAGTAGTCATGTATGGATGTGAGAGTTGGACTATAAAGAAAGCTAAGTGCTGAAGAATTGATGCTTTTGAACTGTGGTGTTGGAGAAGACCCTTGAGAGTCCCTTGGACTGCAAGGAGATTCAATCAGTCTATCTTAAAGGAAATCAGTCCTAAATATTCATTGGAAGGACTGATGTTGAAGCTGAAACTCCAATACTTTGGCCACCTGATGCAAAGAGCTGACTCATTGGAAAAGACCCTGATGCTGGGAAAGATTGAAGGCAGGAGGAGAAGGGGATGACAGAGGATGAGATGGTTGGAGGGCATCACTGACTCCATGGATATGAGTTTGAGCAAGCTCTGGGAGTTGTTGATGGACAGGGAAGCCTGGTGTGCTGCAGTCCTTGGGGTCACAAAGGGTCAGACACGACTGAGCGACTGAACTGAGTGATGTACCACCAGAAGCAGGACTGGGGCAAGGCAGGAAGATGACTGCTTTAGAACTGATAGAAATCATGCTTTTTCCAATTTTCCAGGTGCTAAAAAAAGGGAGTCTAGACTCAGATTTGCCCCGTTCATTAGTTTTGAGATTGCCTCTGTATTTCTCCCCATTATCCTTATGTCATCGCTAGAGAGAGGAAATTGAAATGGCTGTTGTTCCTCATGTGTACAACTGTTTCTTTTCCCTTTGTCTTTAAAAGTTGACGCCGCTTCTGCCCAAACTGCCTTGCTCTGTCCTCTGCCCCTTCTTCCCTTCTCGCCCGTGGTCTCATCCTCCTCTCTCTGGTTTCTCCTCCACCTTTGCCAGTCCGGGCCTCTCCTCCCTGCTTTTAGCTCTCCCCGTACCCTCCTCTCCTCATCCTTCCTTTACTCCTTATTTCTGCAAATTAACATATTATGAGCATTAACTGGCAGCTACCCTGAGAAGAGAGGAGGTGGGGGTGGGGGCAAGGAAACATTACTGCCAGGTTTGAACTAATTCCTGCTGCCAGCCCTGAGTCCTGCGGCATTTGACATGAGTGTGAAATTCCAATAAACAAGGGTCCGTGCTTATATTTCTAACCTTTCCTCTGCTGGTGCTGGAGACACGCATTGAATGTTGAACAGTCATCCCATGCTGTCCCGTTTTCAGGGTATCACCTATCCTTTTGAAAGAGAATGGAGAGAAGCTCAGATTGGTGGTAGGGGGAGGACCAGCGAAGTATCTAGTAATACAGCAGGTAAATAGTAATTTCTTTTATTGAAAGAAATTTAGCATCTGAGTAATGAGCTGCATCAAAATGAGACATTTATTAAGAATTTACCTGGAGCATAGATAGACAATAGATACATAGAAGGGCTTCCCTGGTGGCTCAGACAATAAAGAATCTGCCTGCAATGCAGGAGACCCTGGTTCGACCCCTGGAGAAGGAAATGGCGACCCACTCCAGTATTCTTGCCTGGAGAATCCCACGGACAGAGGAGCCTGGTGGGCTATAGTCCATGGGGCTGTAAATAGATAAATAAAGATATTTATATCATTCAGAACTATAGAAGAAAATGTTTCTAAAAACACCCTACATTCTTTTAAAAGGGGTGAAGCGTTGAGAATGGTGAGAAAGAAGAGGTTCAAATACGGATGAAAATGCAGCCCTTGACATCATTCCCACCTGTCTTAGCAGTTAAGCAGGTATTCTCTGCAGTCTGCGGGCATTCAGTACTTGAAGGAAAATAATCTTTCATAGCATCCAGTCTCGTGACACACAACACGTGTAACACATGTCGGCTGTAACTCTGGGCCAGGCCCTGTGTTCATGTTTGTAAATATTACCCCACCGTGAGACCAGCCCTATGAGGAAAGTAAAATGATTACTCTATTTTTGAGAAGGGGAAACAGCTTTGAGAGGTTAAGTAAAATGCCAGCGTCACGGCGGTGGCCATGTATTCAGGTTTTCAGCAGATGCCTTTCTTTCTTCATCTTTTGGTTTTCTTTAAATTGTCTGAAGGTATTCCACACCCAACCCAGCTACCCAATGGCCCCCTTGAAGACTGGAAAACAGGTTGCTTACGCTGCCTTTCACGTGTCACCCGGTTCAAGGCGGGGGCTCTTGTTTGCCTTCTAGCTCTTAGGAAACAGAGATTAGGGAATCTAAGGCAAGTGTTTTTTTCCTTTAAGAACTTAACAGAAAGTTGAATTCTGGTTATTTTCAAACCCACTCCTATCCCATTTGCTCAGTCTTGGTCACATAGCCCATGCCTGGCTTCACAGGAGGCTGTGCTTGGGGGCTGCTGGGGTATTGTCTCTCGCTAAACGAAGGTGATTATGGGCGAGGGAATAGGACTGCCTGTTACCAGGCCATTAACAGACCATCAGAGTGCTGGCCTGAAATTTTTCCTTTAAAAAAACACCAAGATTTACTCAAATAGTATAAACAGGTCTTAGTAGGATCCTTCAGGGACTTAGTCAATTTTCAAGCTATGTATACTTGTCCATGAAATATTATTCAAGCATCAAGGACCTCTACTTGGGTCCAAGCTTTGTGACCTTGGACACACTACTGATAATTAGTTTCTCTCAGCTTATTTTCTCATCTGTAATTTTGTCTTGATAATACCAACCCTAACTGTTGGTAAGGATAAGGATTAAATGTAATAGCTGAAGAAAGATCCTGGCACAGAATATTTGCTCAAAATTAAGCCTCTTTATTACAGTTCAGTCAATAAGTTTGTAATACTTTTTGATAGGAGAAAAGAGAAGGCAGAAGTGGGAAATTTGTGTACAGAGCTGAGCTGAAAGTGAAAAGTGAAACTGAAATCGCTCAGTCCTGTCCAACTCTGCAACTGTATGGGCTGTAGCCCGCCAGGCTCCTTTGTCCATGGGATTTTCCAGGCAATAATACTGAAGTGGGCTGCCATTTTCTTCTCAGGGGATCTTCCCAACCCAGGGATCGAACTCAGGTCTCCTGCATTGCAGGCATACTCTTTAGCCTCTGAGCCACCAGGGAATCCCTCACAGAGGTTAGTTAGCCAAAATAAAATGAAAGAACAGTTGGGAGTATCAAGAGAAAAATATTTTTATTGAAGTAAAGTTGATTTACATATATATGTTTATATTTTAAATTAACAGTTCAACTAGAGTTTAAAAGGTATATTTTTCCACAGTGTTCTGAAAACATCTTTATTTTGTCTTCATTCTTAGAGAATATTTTTGCTGGATATAGAATTCTGGGTTAACAGTGGTGTTTCTCTTTCAGCATTTTAAATATTTCTCTTGGTCTTCATTGTTTCTGACAAGAAGTCAACCTTAATTCTTACCATTGTTTCTCTGTGTGTAATGCACTATTTTTCTGTAGCTACTTTCAAGATTTTCTTTCTCTTTGGTTCTCAGAAGTTTATGATGTACATAGAAGTAGTTATTCTTTGTATTTTTTCATATTATGGTTTGCTGAACTTCTTGAATCTATAGATTTATATCTTGTGATAGATTTTGGCAATTTGGGTCATTATTTCTTTTTTCTGCTCCATATCCTCCTCCTCAAGTTTTGGGACTATAATTTCACATGTTTTAAACTTTCTGATACTGTTCCACAGATTCTTGGGGATCTGTTCATGTTTTTCAATGCTTTTTCTCTCTCTTTTTTGGGATGAATAATTTCTGTTGATGGAGCTTCACGTTCACTGACTTTCTTCTTTGTCATCTCTATTCTTCTACTAAGCCCAACCAGTGAATTTTTATTTTAGGTATTTTATTTTTCATTTCTAAGATTCACATTTGACTGTTCTTTTAAATAGTTCCTATTTCTCTGCTGAGATTTCCTATTTGTTCATTCATTAAAAGCATATTTTTTTTATGTCCTTGAACATAGTTTTAACAACTATTTTAAACTCCTTGTCTACTAATTTCAATTTGTGGGTCATCTTTGAGTTGATCTTCATTGATTTCATTTTCTCTTGAATCTTGGTCACATTTTTAAAATGTATTTATACATTTGGATTATATTGTATACATTGATGATACATTAAAAAGACCCTGGATTCTGTTTTGTCTTTCTGAAAATTATTATTTTATTATTAAAACAGGCAGCTAACTTGGCTGGACAGCAGCCAAAATCTCATTCAGTGCTTGTAGTCTTAGTATTCCCACCCAGAGTAAATCTACATGTTGAATTTGCATTACCCTAATTTTCCTCTTCTTAGCTGCTTCTGTAATTACAGGTCCAGAGTCTCAGGAGAAAATAACTATGCATGGAGGTTATACTTTATGAATCAACTTATTTTTGTGATGGCAAAAATAGCAGTGCCATTATTGACATATTAAACTGAGAAGCAGTTTAACTAAGGATAAGTGGCTGGAGAGGGGTCACCATAGTGGTGTTAGGATTTGAATTGAGTGTTTCCAAATTCATTGCTTAGTTCAGAGAACATATTGATTAACTATTGATTGATTTGTGACAAGTTAGATCAATGAGCATAGATGAGTTCAAAATAGATACTATTATTCAGTTGTGAGTCTTAAAAGGAAAATCAAATAGAAGACTTCAGATCTTTTTTGCACAGATCCCTGTTAACATCAATTAGATTGTGTCCTGCTATGATATTCTAATTTTAACAAAAGGAGAAAATGAATTGATTTTAGGGTTGATATCTCTTAACATTTAAAAGGAAGTACTTCCATGGAAAATATGAACACCTTAACCATAGAATAAATGGCTTGACATTTGTGAAAGCAAAGTAGTCAATACAAATATTGAAAAATAAAGCATTAACCTCACTATTTCTAAGTTCAATTTAAAAAACTTGAATGTGTCATTAATATATTTTTCCTTCTACTTTCTCTTGATTAAGGCAGCCTCTTTCACAAAGAAGGAGTTGGCTGTTTTCCCTGATACCCATGACTCTTGGACAGATTCTTAGATTCTCAATTCTTCCCTATCTTCTCACTGCTTTAATATCAAGGTCCCCCATAATGAGCAGGAATCTCCCCCATAATGAGCAGGAACAACAATGAGACAAGAGTTAGTCATGCATCTTGATGGGTTAGTAAATATCAGACCCTCACAGGAGCATTCCAGGAAAGGCTATATTCTCTCATTTGAGTGTCTTGACATTGAAAATGAAGCAAAGCTGGGAATTCATTTATAGGGTCTACTCTCAAAGCATGTTACTATGTCAAGTTTTTTGACACTCTTCCAATTAACAGGTAGAGTCTCATCTCCCTTCCCTTAAATGTGGGCTTCCCTTAGTCCCCAACTCTAAACACTGTGGGACACTGACACCGGTATATGGAACTGTCCACTGTAGCTTTGCTGAAGTCAGGCGGCTCAAGGGGGTGTGGCACAGTACACCATGGGTACTTGCCACACCCTCTGATCATACCAGCCTGGAAGAACTTTTCAAAACACAAATATGCTTTCAAAACACTCCCCTATTTTTTGATTGGGTTGTTTGTGTTTTTCTGTTATTGAGCTGCATGAACTGTTCTATATTTTGGAGATGAATCCCTTGTTGGTTACTTCACTCTGTATAGACATTTCTCCAAAAAAGACAGACGGGCACATGAAAAGATTATCAACATCACTAATTGTTAAAGAAATGCAAATCAAAACTACACTGAGATACCACCTCACATAGGTCAGAATGGCCATCATAAAAAAAAAATCGACAAGCAATAAATGCTCGAGAGGGTATAGAGGAAAGGTAACCCTTCTGCACTGTCAGTGGGGATGTAAACTGGTGGGGATGTAAACAACCACTATGGAGAATAGTGTGGAGTCTTCTTGAAAAACTAAAATACAGCTACTCTATGACCCAGCAATCCCACTCCTGATATACACCTGGGGAAAACTATAGTTCCAAAAGATGCATGCACCCCAAGGTTCATTTCAGCACTATTTATAGTAGCCAAGACATGGAAGCAGTCTAAATGTCCATCAACAGATGAATGGATAAAGAAGACGGAATATTACTTAGCTGTAAAAAAGAATGAAATAATGTCATTTGCAGCAACATGGCTGGACCTAGAGATTGTCACACTGAGTGAAGTAAGTCAGAGAAAGACAAAGACAAATATGATATTGTTTATATGTGGAATCTAAAAAAAAAATGGTTCAAATGAACTTATTTACAAAAAAAAGAGTCACAGATGTAGAAAACTTACAGTTACCAGGAGGAATGGAGGGGAGAGAGAAATTGGGAGCTTTGGATTGACATATAGTACTACTACTATATATAAAGTAGATAGCTAATAAAGACCTACTGTATAGCACAGGAAACTCTACTTAACACTCTGTAATTACCTATATGGGAAAAAAAATCTAAAAGATATATGTATATATAAATAAATGTATAACTGATTCACTTTGCAGCAGAAACTAACATAACATTGTAACATAACATTATAAATCAACTGTACTCCAATAAAAAAAATTTAAAAAACATTCCCCTAATTTATATTCTTCAGTGGTTCTTTGTTGCTCACAGGGGAAAAAAAAAATCCTTACCATGGAATGGGTTTGGCTTGTCTCTGCTCTTATGTACCATTCTCTTCACTTTGCCCTCCAGAAAGTTGATATTGTTTCATTTCCCTAGAAAGCCATAGGGCCTTTGCATATGTGGTTTATTTTGCCTGGAATGATCATCCCACCCCTAATTCCAAGCCAGCGCAATACCTCTTACTCATTACTCCTGTATCAGTTCTATTACTTCCTTGGGGAAGCCTTCCTTGATCCTTCACACTGGATCAGGCTTCTCTGAAAGCTTATTTTATGTAGGATATTTCTTTAAGTGTTCATTTGATTAATGTCTTTTTTTCCACACAAGACTGAAGCCCCAAGAGGACGGAGATCATGTTTCAAATTGAATAGCTGGAATATAGAAGGTAAGTGTGTGTGTGTGTGCAGGTGTGCATACTTGAGGTTAGATGCAAACCATATGAAGCATTTGTATTCTTTGGGTTTTAGGGATCTTTTTAAAAACCTATATTCACCAAATTTTCTACTGAAGAATATACATCTTTGAGGAACATGTACTGTTTTTCCTCCCCTCTGGGGTCATCTCTGGCTTTAGACTCCACCTCTCCTCTGAAGGAGATACTAGGGAGGCGGAAGTGATGAGGTCAGTGCAGAGGAAAGCCCCATGTTAATCTCCTACAGCAGGGATCCTCTTTCAGTCACTGGCTACTGAAGAAAGAGTCTCTAGCCTCTGCTCTCCAAAATGAATGTGACTGAAGGACATAGACACTTTCTTTTTGCCCCAGGATTGTTGATATGTGTATATGTATATATATATATATATATATATATATATATATATATATACACACATACATATACATATTTAGTTGCCAGAGTGGTCTAGACTCCCTTAGTGTGTTTGGAAATTAGAAAATTGAATGGATAAAAGGGGAATAGAAAGAAACTCAATATTTCAGAGTTTAATGGCAATAAAGACACCCTGAGAGCCCCCATTTTGGGATGATTAAGAAGAGGGGTTGAATGCAAATCCAAGGAATTATCTGGATTCTTTGTGAGGACTGATGAAGGCACATTTGGAACACTGTGCACAGTTCCAGTCACCTTATTATAAAAGGATATTATAGAAATGGAGAAGGTACAACAGAGGGCAAAGAGAGCCACCCGGGGATTTAAGGATTTTAGCTATTCAGAGTGGTCTTCTTTGGAAAAGAAGAGATTAAGTGGGAACTCATTAAAGTATAGACAATTCTGAAGGGAATAGAGAGGATAATTGTTTCAAGGCTATTTGAGTTAGTGTCAAATACAAGAACAGGGGTTAGTAACTTAAGCTAAGAAAGCGAATTTAGACAGGCGTTTTCTGAACCGAGTGTAAACTATATAAAACAAAGGACTGAGTATGATAAAAACAAGAGACAGTTTTTTCAGAGAAAGAAACATGTAATTTTTTCCAATTTGGTTCATTTGCATTAAATAATGAAGAGTGATCTTTTTTTCTTTTCCACTTTGAACAATTATATCTTATCAGCGGTGTTAAAATTAAAAAGGGTTAGCGTGGCTCTTTATAATTTTAAAGCATCTAGAGGGTATGCTGCTAGCTCTAGAGAAAGAACACATGGTTAATAGCCTCTTGGCTTTTCTCTGCCTCAAAATGTTATAGATTTCTGACCTGAAACTGCCACAATTCCCCATTACTATTCAGAGTGTTGTGCCATTGACCCGTCTTAGTGAAATTCTACATTTGTTCAGCCTTTAACATATCCAAAACAATGATAACCAGTGTAATAAATACCATGTTACTTAGGCAAAAACTTGGGGCAAGGTAAGGGGGGATAATTATATAGTATATTAAAATATTGACTGTGAGTGGTGGTTTGTTTCATGTTGACCTTAAGAACTGTGCTGCAGTTCAGATGGCATTTATGAAGCACCAGCTACATGCTAGACCCTGGGGAAGATTCAGTGCCTACACACTAAGTATTTGGTGAATGTACACCATCTCTATCTTCAGTGAACTTGCATGATAGAATGACACTGGTACCAAGAGGGAGGGAGTAACAGTGTCGTGGGGCACGGAGAAGAGACCATTCAAGCCCTAGACAACAAAGTAGTGATCAAGAGACAGGCTTTGGGGTCAGTTTGAAACCCTCCTCCATTGCCAGCCGTGTCATCTTGGCAAGTCACTTCGCTGAGCCTCAGTTTGTTCATTTATAAAATGAGGATGATAGGAAACTCCTTTGGAGTTTGGAGATTAAAGTGAATTGATGTATGTGAATTTCACATTGTTTCTACCTAGTGGGTGCTCAAAAATGGCAGCTGCAATTATGAGGCTGAAGGAAGAGAATGGACAAAGGCCTCACAGTAGGAAGCAGATCTAGAAACCTTTGATGGTTTCATGAGTGGAAGTTAATTCTCTAAACTTCTGTTTCTTCATCAGTAAAATGGGGATGAAAATAGTACTTCTCTTGTAGTGTTAAAGTGTATATGCAGTATAAAGTGCTTAGCACAATGACTTGTGGTTAGTAAGTACTCAGTACGGATGAACTTACTGTCCCTGCCTCAATGAGAGGCACCAAGCCCTCATGTTCAACTAGCTTCCCCTTCCTTTTAGATACAAAGTGATCGAAAAAGAAACTAGCTCTGTGCTCCCACTAGCCTTACTGCCACTCTCCTTATATGTTACTTAATAAACAACGAAGTCTTCTTGAAGGAAGTCTCAGAGTCTCCTATTTGTGGGATACAGTAAAATCATGTAGTACAGACTTAAATGTCACCATATACTCAAACTCCAGAAGATAGTGAAGGACAGAGAAGCCTGGTGTGCTGCAGTCCGTGGGGTCGCAAAGAGCTGGACACGACTGAGCGCCTAAGCGCAGCACATGCTCATTGAACTGGAGGGCTATCCATAATTTCTCATTATTATTAGGGTATTGTGCTCGTTCCTGCTGTACAACAAAGTGAATTAGCTCTAGGTATACATCTGTCTTCTCTCTCTGGAGCCTCCCCCCAATCCCACCCTTCTTGGTCATCACAGAGCACCGAGCTGAGCTCCCTGTGAGGTACAGCAGCTTCCCACTACCTCTTTTACACACGGCAGTGCACACACATCAATCCCAATCTCCCAATTCACCCCCGGCACACACACGTTCGTCCTGTCCTACAAATAGGTTCATCTGGGCCAGCAAAGGGTCTTACTCAGAAAAGCACTCCCAGAAGGGGGCCCGGAAGGAGCACGGTTGAGGAGGAATGCCTGGGGGGACTAACCACCTCAGGCTGCCTCCCATCCGTTTAACTTAGCTGAAAAGCATTTACTGGGAACCTAAAGTTGGGGACTCCTAAGCAAGGGGGTTGAAAATGAATGTGACACAGTCCCCACCCTTGAGGAGATCTCCGAGCTGCTGTGAGACTGCGTGATTGTGCTCGAGCCAGGAAACCACGGTTCTCAGGACCGCGGAACTTAGGAGAGGGCAGGCCCTTCCTCTCCTGCCGCTCCATTTCTGCAGCCTGTTTGCCAGCCCTCTCCTTCTTTCCACCCTCCCCAGCCCCACGAGCCCCACCTGAGAGAATGGAGCTCTATTAATTTGGGCATAAGACAAAACATTTAAATCCGCTGTACTAGACTCCATGTTATGGCAGAGGCTCTGTTCTCAGGCAGGGGCGGTCAGGCATTGGGGTCACCCAGCTGTGGCCCGTTCCCTTCTGGGGCTCGCAGGCTGAAGCGGGATCGACACGGGGAAGACAAACAGGAGGCCTCCAGAAGTGAGCAGACATGGATCCTGGGAAGATGGCGGGAGGAAGGGGAGGTCGTCAGGCGCAGAGTCAGTCAGCTTGGGCCTCGGAGAGCTTGTCTCCCAGAAGGCCAGGCTCCAGCTGGGTGAAGCCCTCTTCGCCCTCCTAGAGCCTCTGACCGCGCCACGTGCCCTGCTGTGGGCACGCGGCCCGCTTCCCTCCGCTACCCGCCCTCCCGCATCCACACCCAGCCTCCCCACCCAGCCTCCCCACCCAGCCTCCCCACCCAGCCTCCCCACCCAGCCTCCCCAGCCTTGAGCCGGGGCGCAAGCTCCGCGCCTCCCACCCTCTGGGAGCAGCCGCGCCTGCGCGTGCCTCCGGCCCTCGAATGTTGCGGTGCTTCCTGGGACCTGCCCGCAGGTAGGATCTGCTGCAGCCTCCGAGGGCCATTCTGTGCCAGGGTCAGGGCTTGGTGGGGGTGGGTGCTGGAAAGCTCACTGCCATGAAAGCGGGAGGTGCGCGGGGCAATTCTGAAGCCAGTATTTGCGCCACCTCCCCAAGGCCCTGAGGGCTTGAGCTCTGGTTGATGTTGCTTCTTCACCAGCCCTTTCCAGTATCATTGCCCACTGCCTGTCTGTGTAGAATTGCATCTTCTAGACGTTTCATATAAATGGAATCATATAATATGTGGTCTTTTGTGACTGGCTTCTTTGACTTAGCGTGAGGTTTATTCATGTTGTAGCATATGTCAGCTTGCCATTCCTTTTTATGGTCAAGTCGTATTACTTATCCATGGTATGGTTAGATCACGTTTTATTTATGCACTTGTCAGCTGATGGACTTTGGGATATTTCTTTTTTACTATGATGAATAATGTTGCTAGACACAGTCATGGTCAAATTTTTGTGTGGACATATGTTTTAATTTCTCTAGGGTGTATATTTCAGAGTGGAATTACTAGGTCATATGGAACCTCTAGGCTTTCCTTGGTGGCTCAGATGATAAAGAATCTGCCTGCAATTCAGGAGACCTGGGTTCCGTCCTTGGATCAGGAAGATTCTCCTGGAAAGGGAATGCCTACCCACTCCAGTATTCTTGCCTGGAGAATTCCACAGATGGAGGAGCCTGGTGGGCTACAGTCCATGGAATCGCTAAGAGTCGAACACCACTGAGTGCATTATCACAATGTACATCTGTATTTAACATTTTGAGGAACTATCAGACTTTTCTTCTGCAGAGGATATATCATTTTACATTTCCACCAGCTGTGTATGGAAGTCTCAATTTCTCCCAATACTTGTTTGTCTTTTTTACTCTAGCTGTCCTAATGGGTACCTCATTGTGGCTTTGATTTGCATTTCCCTAATGGCTAAAGTTTTCATTCCATTCCAAAGAAAGGCAATGCCAAAGAATGCTCAAACTACCGCACAATTGCACACATCTCACACACTAGTAAAGTAATGCTCAAAATTCTCCAAACCAGGCTTCAGCAATACGTGAACCGTGAACTTCCTGATGTTCAAGCTGGTTTTAGAAAAGGCAGAGGAACCAGAGATCAAATCGCCAACATCCGCTGGATCATGGAAAAAGCAAGAGAGTTCCAGAAAAACATCTATTTCTGCTTTATTGACTATGTCAAAGCCTTTGACTGTGTGGATCACAAGAAACTGTGGACAATTCTGAGAGAGATGGGAATACCAGACCACCTGACCTGCCTCTTGAGAAACCTATATGCAGGTCAGGGAGCAACAGTTAGAACTGGACATGGAACAACAGACTGGTTCCAAATAGGAAAAGGAGTACATCAAGGCTGTATATTGTCACCCTGCTTATTTAACTTCTATGCAGAGTACATCATGAGAAACACTGGGCTGGAAGAAGCACAAGCTAGATTCAAGATTGCCAGGAGAAATATCAATAACCTTAGATATGCAGATGACACCACCCTTATGGCAGAAAGTGAAGAGGAACTAAAGAGCTTCTTGATGAAAGTGAAAGAGGAGAGTGAAAAAGTTGGCTTAAAGCTCAACATTCAGAAAACAAAGATCATGGCATCCAGTCCCATCACTTCATGGGAAATAGATGGGGAAACAGTGGAAACAGTGTCAGACTTTTATTTTGGGGGGCTCCAAATCACTGTAGATGGTGACTGCAGCCATGAAATTAAAAGACACTTACTCCTTGGAAGAAAAGTTATGACCAACCTAGACAGCATATTCAAAAGCAGAGACATTACTTTGCCAACTAAGGTCCGTCTAGTCAAGGCTATGGTTTTACCAGTGGTCATGTATAGATGTGAGAGTTGGACTGTGAAGACAGCTGAGCACCGAAGAATTGATGCTTTTGAACTGTGGTGTTGGAGAAGACTCTTGAGAGTCCTTTGGACTGCAAGGAGATCCAACCAGTCCATTCTAAAGGAGATCAGTCCTGGGTGTTCTTTGGAAGGAATGATGCTAAAGCTGAAACTCCAGTACTTTGGCCACCTCATGCGGAGAATTGGCTTATTGGAAAAGACTCTGATGCTGGGAGGGATTGGGGGCAGGAGGAGAAGGGGACGACAGAGGCTGAGATGGCTGGATGGCATCACTGACTCGATGGACATGAGTCTGAGTGAACTCCGGGAGTTGGTGATGGACAGGGAGGCCTGGCGTGCTGGGATTCACAGGGTCGCAAAGAGTCGGACACGACTGAGCGACTGAACTGAATGGTTAAAGATAAACATCTTCACATGTGTTCATAGGTTATTCTTGTACCTCCTTTGGAAATGTGTCTTTTGCCCATGGGCTTGTTTGTTTAATAATTGCTGGCGTTACTCTGGGTTCAGTGTTGACCCTCTTTTGTCTTCTCATACACATATACATTAATCCTCACTCCTTATTATTTTTCTACTATTTATTCAATCACATTTTATTAAAGAAACATTTATTAAGTGCCCAAAATGTGCTGGTACTATGCTCAGTGGTGAAGCCAAATAACCAGGAATAAACAATTAAGGTCCTTCCCAACAAGAAGCTTGTGTTCTTAGAAGGGACAAATATATTAAATAAAGAAGTAGATAAGTAAGATCATGTAAGACAGTGGAAGAGCTATGATATTAATGCAGTCAGTTCAGTTGTTCAGTCGTGTCCGACTCTTTGCGACCCCATGAATCGCAGCACGCCAGGCCTCCCTGTCCATCACCATCTCCCGGAGTTCACTCAGACTCACGTCCATCGAGTCCGTGATGCCATCCAGCCATCTCATCCTCTGTTTCCCCTTCTTCTCCTGCCCCCAATCCCTCCCAGCATCAGAGTCTTTTCCAATAAGCCAATTCTCCGCATGAGGTGGTCAAAGTACTGGAGTTTCAGCTTTAGCATCATTCCCTCCAAAGGAATCCCAGGGCTGATCTCCTTCAGAATGGACTGGTTGGATCTCCTTGCAGTCCAAGGGACTCTCAAGAGTCTTCTCCAACACTACAGTTCAAAAGCATCAATTCTTCGGTGCTCAGCTGTCTTCACAGTCCAACTATCACATCCATATATGACTACTGGAAAAACCATAGCCTTGACTAGATGGACCTTAGTTGGCAAAGTAATGTCTCTGCTTTTGAATATGCTGTCTAGGTTGGTCATAACTTTTCTTCCTAAGAGTAAGCGTCTTTTAATTTCATGGCTGCAATCACCATCTGCAGTGATTTTGGAGCCCCCCAAAATAAAAGTCTGACACTGTTTCCACTGTTTCCCCATCTATTTCCCATGAAGTGGTGGGACTGGATGCCATGATCTTCGTTTTCTGAATGTTGAGCTTTAAGCCAACTTTTTCACTCTCCTCTTTCACTTTCATCAAGAGGCTTTTTAGTTCCTCTTTGCTTTCTGCCATAAGGGTGGTGTCATCTGCATATCTGAGGTTATTGATATTTCTCCCGGCAATCTTGATTCCAGCTTGTGTTTCTTCCAGCCCAGCGTTTCTCATGATGTACTCTGCATATAAGTTAAATAAGCAGGGTGACAATATACAGCCTTGACGTACTCCTTTTCCTATTTGGAACCAGTCTGTTGTTCCATGTCCAGTTCTAACTGTTGCTCCCTGACCTGCATATAGGTTTCTCAAGAGGCAGGTCAGGTGGTCTGGTATTCCCATCTCTCTCAGAATTGTCCACAGTTTCTTGTGATCCACACAGTCAAAGGCTTTGACATAGTCAATAAAGCAGAAATAGATGTTTTTCTGGAACTCTCTTGCTTTTTCCATGATCCAGCGGATGTTGGCGATTTGATCTCTGGTTCCTCTGCCTTTTCTAAAACCAGCTTGAACATCAGGAAGTTCACGGTTCACGTATTGCTGAAGCCTGGTTTGGAGAATTTTGAGCATTACTTTACTAGTGTGTGAGATGTGTGCAACTGTGTGGTAGTTTGAGCATTCTTTGGCATTGCCCTTCTTTGGGATTGGAATGAAAACTGACCTTTTCCAGTCCTGTGGCCACTGCTGAGTTTTCCAAATTTGCTGGCATATTGAGTGCAGCACTTTCACAGCATCATCTTTCAGGATTTGAAATAGCTCCCCTGGAATTTCATCACCTCTACTAGCTTTGTTTGTCGTGATGCTTCCTAAGGCCCACATGACTTCACATTCCAGGATGTCTGGCTCTAGATGAGTGATCACACCATTGTGATTATCCGGGTCATGAAGATCTCTTTTGTACAGTTCTTCTGTGTATTCTTGCCACTTCTTCTTAATATCTTCTGCTTCTGTTAGGTCCATAACATTTCTGTCCTTTTTCGAGCCCATCTTTGCATGAGATGTTCCCTTGGTATTGCTAATTTTCTTGAAGAGATCTTTAGTCTTTCCCATTCTGTTCTTTTCCTCTATTTCTTTTTTTTCCCCCCTCTATTCCTTTACATTGATCACTGAAGAAGGCTTTCTTATCTCTTCTTGCTATTCTTTGGAACTCTGCATTTAGATGCTTATATGTTTCCTTTTCTCCTTTGCTTTTCGCTTCTCTTCTTCTCACAGCTATTTGTAAGGCTTCCCCAGACAGCCATTTTGCTTTTTTGCATTTCTTTTCCATGGGGATGGTCTTGATCCCTGTCTCCTGTACAATGTCATAAACCTCATTCCATAGTCCATCAGGCACTCTATCAGATCTGGTCCCTTAAATCTATTTCTCACTTCCACTGTATAATCATAAGGGATTTGATTTAGGTCCTACCTAAATGGTCTAGCGGTTTTCCCTACTTTCTTCAATTTGAGTCTAAATTTGGTAATAAGGAGTTCATGATCTGAGCCACAGTCAGCTCCTGGTCTTGTTTTTGTTGACTGTATAGAGCTTCTCCATCTTTGGCTGCAAAGAATATAATCAATCTGATTTCAGTGTTGACCATCTGGTGATGTCCATGTGTAGAGTCTTCTCTTGTGTTGTTGGAAGAGGGTGTTTGCTATGACCAGTGCATTTTCTTGGCAAAACTGTATTAGTCTTTGCCCTGCTTCATTCTGCATTCCAAGGCCAAATTTGCCTGTTACTCCAGGTGTTTCTATTAATACAATAGTGATGAAAAAAATCCTGGTGGTCAGATGAGGGGAGTGGACATTACTTTATATTGGGGGATTGGGCAAGGCTGCTCTTGGGAGGTGATATTTGAGCTGAGACCTTCATGATAAGAAAAGATAAACCATAGGAAGAATAGAGAGGGGCATCTCAGGGTGAGGGAAGCCAGTGAGAGGAAGGAGCTTTGTGTGCTCAGGAAGTGAGAAGGCTGGTGTGGCTGAAACATTATGGATTAAGAGGACAACGGTGTGAGGTGAAGTCAGAGAGGCAGGCAGGACAGTCTGCCTTTAAAGGGACAGGCAAGAAAAAGTTTTCTAGACCTAGGAAAACTGATACGGTTTTGAATTGTGTTTTTTGTTCTGGAGGCTGTGGGATTTTAGTTCTTGGTTGGATGGCATCACCGACTCAATGAACATGAGTTTGAGCAAACTCCAGGAGACAGTGAAGGACAGTGAAGCCTGGTGTGCTGCAGTTCATGGGGTTGCAAAGAGTCAGACACGACTGAGCGACTGAGTAACAGCAGTGGTTTTAGAGAGATAGTCAATAAACCACAAGCGTCAGGTTGTCTTCGAAAGTAAAAACAGGTCTCTATGCCTCCTCCACATCCTAATTATAACTCTTCCCACATAGAAGCAGAAAGATACTATACCCGAGAACACCTAATAAATAAAATATAGCATGAACCATTACTTTGTTTAAAATAGAAAAATAAAACCCAAACCAGCACTACAGGGTGACAATTTATGGTGTTGGAAATGTCTTCAGAAGTCTTTTTAGAATTTTGTGTTGAATGTTTATGGAAGGTGTAAAATTCTTATAATGCCAGTGTTTTATGAACAGTGCAGTTGGTGACTCCTTTTCGCTTGATCCTCGCTTTCAGGGATTGTGGATTTTCTTTCATTTATTCATATTGTTTCCAGTCCGTCAAAAATAGACAAGATGTAACAGGACAGTCCATTTGTACTATTCTTTTTGGAGATAATTGCCAGAAGCGCTTTACGGTTGTCAAAGCCCCACCAATGTGACTCCCGGGCGGTCCTCTGTGTTAAAAAGCACATGCTTCCCACTCATCTTTGTATTCCTTTCCCATTTCCACCACCCTGAAGATAATCAGGCTGGGAGAAGCAGCCCTTTAAAATTCAGTGCTATGCAAAAGGGCAAGAAGAGGGGTGAAAATGATATATGCAGAACCCCCCAAAGGGAAGGGAAGTAGGGACTCCCTCTGTTTAAGAATGAGCTTTATGAACGAGTCAGGAAAAGCTTGGGTTTACCAGATATGCAGAACCATATGCATACATTAATTAAAGGAATGTGAAGGAGGAGGAGGGGATCTGAGAAAATAACAAAGCTGCAGTGTATGCGTGCAATGATTTTTCATTCTGTTTCGCTTCAGCTCTGCCCCTGCAACAGAGGATCTAATCAATCTGCCGGCTATTAAGTTTGTTAATTGATAATGCATACTAATTAGGCTGTGCGCAGTTACTTAAGAGACTTTGCTAAGGTGATTGTAGGCACAAGTCCAAATGGAGTTTAAAGTATTCTGTGTGAGGTTAAAACCCATCAACCAGAATAGATGGATTTTATATTATAACAGAAGGCACAACGAACCCATAAGTATTTAATGTATTGCACAGTTATCCATTATTACGTATTTTAACTCTGCAAAATAATTAAAAATGTAAAAGCAGCCACTAAAAACTATAACTAAATCACATCAGTGAGGGTGTGAAGAAGTGTCAATGAGAGAGCACTATTTTCTCATCAAAGTAAATGTTTAATTTTCTCATTTATATTTGGGAATAGTCAGGGTTAGGAGGGAAGGAGGCTTTATGAAAAGCAAGACTCATTGAACTGTGTGGACACCAGAGACACTGAACAGCCTCAAATGTCAGGTTGTGATGCCTACATTTCAAAGGTCAGCACTCCAGAGGCTGCCCAGTTGACCCATAGAAACACATTATCTGGGAACTCAAGATTGAAACATGTTTATCAACCATAAAATTAACTGCTGGTCCTATGGTTTGTACTCTTTGGAATGCTGTTATTTTAGGAATGGGCTGACAAGAACCTTCAGGCATCCTGCAAATGTCCCTTGAGAAAATGTTCTCAAGGAGGATGGCTCATCCCACTCTGTGTCTTGGAGAATGAATCAGTTCCACTTTAGGCCCAAGAGATGTGTCTAGTTGGGTCCAAAAAGATGTCTCCAGATGAGAGTGACGTCTCACTCTGCTCTGGTGAATTTCTTAGAAGTTCAGAAGGGTCACACCCCAGCTACTAGCTCAGAAATCACATCACAGGGCTAACCTAGAGGAGGTCAAAATTCCTCACAAGGCCCTAAAACCTTCTTATTCTCCTGGAAGATTCAGAGACAAGCTTCATGGGACTTTTTAGCCATTTGTTCACCAGCTAACTCTTAAGTAGATTACATGTTCCAGGCACTGTATTCTGTACTAAGGGATACTCGTGATGAACAAGACAGGCGGAGGCCCCTCCCTTCACGTAGCTTGGAGTCCAGTGTAACTGGCATGTGCTGCCAGAGTGAGTTTTCTAAAAATGAAAATGTATCTGAGTACCTCTCCTCCTTAAAATTAGTGGTTCCTCTTATAATAATCCATAATGGAAAAGAATCTGAAAAAAAATAGATATACATAGATAGACAGACATAGATATATATGTAGACGTATATATATAAACTAAATCACTTTGCTTTACGTCTGAAACTATCACAGTATTGTAAATCAACTATACATCAATAAAAAAAAAATTATCGGTTCCTCCAGAATGAAGACCAAGGTCCTTAGTATGGCATTGATACAGAGTATGATTATGATCTAACCCATTCCTCATTTTCCAACTAAACTTTCAGTGTATGAGATTCTCCAGCCTTATCTCTTGGTACTTCTCTTTTTCCATAAGGTATTTTTTGAGAAAGTTCTGTAGTGTAGACCTTGCACCAGGTGTTTCATATATAGCAGAAAGCTAAATAGATACAGTCCCTGCCTACAGGGAGCTCAGTATTGAGCAGACTCAAGTCATATCCAGGACAAAAATCTGTCTACAAGTTTGGGTCCAAATCAGGCTGATCCCTGGGGCTCCTGTGTAAAACGGTAATATGGCAGTTGGTTGTTTCCCCAAATTGTGTAGCTATCAGATTATTGATATAGTTCAGTTCAGTTCAGTCACTCAGTTGTGTCTGACTCTTTGCGACCCCATGAACCGTAGCACGCCAGCCATCCCTGACCATCACCAACTCCCGGAGTTCACTCAGACTCATGTCCATAGAGTCGGTGATGCCATCCAACCATCTCATCCTCTGTCGTCCCCTTCTCCTCCTGCCCTCAATCTTTCCCAACATCAGGGTCTTTTCAAATGAGTCCGCTCTTCACATCAGGTGGCCAAATTATTGGAGTCTCAGCTTCAACATCAGTCCTTCCAATGAACACCCAGGACTGATTTCCTTTAGATGGACTGGTTGGATCTCCTTGCAGTCCTAGGGACTCTCAAGAGTCTCCTCCAACACCACAGTTCAAAAGCATCAATTCTTCGGCACTCAGCTTTCTTTATAGTCCAACTTTCACATTCAAACATGACTACTGGAAAAACCATAGCTTTGACTATATGGACCTTTGTTGACAAAGTAATGTCTCTGCTTTTTAATATGCTTTCTAGGTTGGTCATAGCTTTCCTTCCAAGGAGTAAGCGTCTTTTAATTTCATGGCTGCAGTCACCATCTGCAGTGATTTTGGAGCCCCCCCAAAATAAAGTCAGCCATTGTCTCCACAGTTTCCCCATCTATTTGCCATGAAGTGATAGGACCGGATGCCATGATCTTAATTTTCTGAATGTTGAGCTTTAAGCCAACTTTTTCACTCTCCTCTTTCACTTTCATCAAGAGGCTCTTTTGATATAAATGATCAGTTATTGTGTTACTATCAAATTGTATTGTTAATTTGGGAGACGTAGGGGAGAAGCAAATAGGGGAGCTGACATTCATTATAATGCTACTAGGCTGATCCACTCCTAGGAGTGGGAGAAAGGCTTCCATGGAAGACTATTTAGCAGGAGCAGAGGGAGGTGTCTATTTTATTTCCACTCCTTAGGCAAACCAAGCAGTTCCTATAAACAGAAATTTGAAGCTGGCAGGAGGCAGTGGTGTAGATAGTATGCATTTAATTAACAAATGAATTGTGCTCCTACCGTGTGACCATTGAACCTGGAGCTGATCTATACTGCTTTGTTTCAGCTGTTTTGAGATGACTGAGTTCAGTGACTTTGTGTAGGGAAACTAATCTCTGAATAGTCGATTGAAAGCACCTAAGAGAAAAAATAACTGGAGGCTCACTATGCTTACGTCGCATCTTAACTTGGTCAATAGTATCATACAGGATTGGGGTGAGTAAAGACTTTGAGAGAGGAAGCCATTTCCAAGAACTATTTGTGCAAGCTGGAGTTTAGATATATTGAGCACATAGCAAAAGTAGGATTCCCATGGCAAGATTGCATGAGTGCAGTAATTAGTGTCTAACAAGCACAAAAGTATTTCTTGTGAGTATATGCCAATAACACAAGCATTTATTCTTCTTGTCCCAAAAGATAAAGTTGGATTTTTTTAAATTGTGGAAACTATTAAAAACTACACATGCAATTATTTTTCTTCCTTTTTAAATAGAGGTGAGAGGGTCTTATATTCTGAGATATTAATATTGTCATTTGAATACCACTAAAAATGAATAATTTCCTAAGAACTAAATAGTTTTTAAAAATGTTTTCCAGGTGAAGAAAATAGAAATGAAAGCCCTTAGTTTTGTGACATTTGCCTCCCCACCCCCCATGAAGTCTGATACCTAGCAAGACTATAGAACTATATGCCAAAATCTGTTAAAGTTATTAGGAAATAGGTATTTTCTAGGCTTTTACTGGAAGATCAGTAAGTTCCATATGCACTTAGTTTTACTTGTATGTATGAGTTGAGATTATTATTAAATAGTATTCTTTTCATATACAGATCTTCAGATGTATTAGCCAGGATGGTTTAATTGCTATAACAAATAGTCCTAAGATCTTAGTGCCCTATCACATAAATGAGTGTTGCTGTTCCTGTTTTCCCTATTCTCATCAGTCCAATAAGGGTTGGCAAGAAGACCCTGCTCCACACAGTCTTTCAGGAACCCAGACTCCTTGCAGAATAGTGACTGTATTCTCTAAAGCCTTAAGAGGATCCTGTGTTTAGCTGACATAAGGAAAAAAGAAGGGAGGATTGCTATATGCCTGGCCTAAAGGCAGTGTACATCGTTTCTGCCCATATTCTATTGGCGGAATTGATTAGATGGCTGCACCTATTCCAAGGGAGACTGGGAAATATAGTTTAACTGGGTGCCTAGGAGAGAATAACAGTTGCCCAGTCTCTATTATATAAGATTAACCAAACAATATCTCTAAGGAAAAGTTGGCAACCAAAGGTCATAATCCTTCTCCATCTTCGGTTTCTTGGAGACAGGAACCAAAACGACATTGTTCATTGGTGGCCCCTCGAGGTGTTTTATTAAAGTAGATCTGATCTTATAACAAGGGCTGCACAAAATAATGCAATAAGAATTCCAAGGGAAAGTTTCATGTTATTAAACCGCAGTGTGTTGAGTCAGTCTATTTTTATCGCTTTCTGAGCCCGGGGGAAGTTGGTGTGTGCTGTCATTCCAACTGTCTTGCATCTCCTTTAAATGCCCCTGAAATACACAGATTCTGCCCATGACCCATCACTACCAGTTTTGTCACCAACCCCACTATACTTCATTTTTCTGAGCGTCAACCCCCAACAGTTTCAGGTTTGGAAGATGCAGTTAAAGAGGGCCCTGGTGACTATAAAACTGCAGGACCTAATTGGTCTACAAAGAGCTATAAAATCCTTCACAAGTTTCTGACTAAGAAATCACATTGGTCACAAATCACAGGTTTATCTATATGCAGCTTTGCCCCAACTTATAAGAGGTAGATTTTGCAAAACAGATTAGGATGTAATTGTTTTGTTTACCATAAAATTCAGTAATTGAATTCGTTTAGCTGGCAAACTTCTCTAGTGTAGTTAAAACATTCACTGATATTCAAACATTTTAGCACTGTTGAGAAGTTGTATGACTTTTCAGTAATATGTAATGTATCATAGAAAACATACTAAGAGATGGATAAACAGATTTACATTTAATCTGTTATGTACTATCTTGTTTATTCAGCAGTGAGAGCTGTTTCATTTCATTTTATCTTTGAGAGAGAATTGATTTAGTCAAAAGAGTGATTGTGATATTACTCATTTCTTGCCATATTTTCATAATTATTTTTCCAGGCAAAAAGTCTTTATACAGGTTGGTGCATTAGAGATCAGTTTTTTTCAAGTTGCTAAGCATATGTTACAAATTTGACACCTCACCTTATTTACTCCCAAAATAAGCCATCTTAAAAGAGCCAGAAGAAAGAATAAAAACTTTGGGTTGTCTGTCAGTTAATATGCAGATAAAAGAAAGTTAATGACTTTCAGCTTATTTCTACTGTCAATTAATTAATTATGTTCATTTTAAATTTTAAAAATGAAGATGAATGAATCTCTTTTTTATGACGCCTCAAATATTAACTCAAATTATTCCAAAATAATGTTTGTTATCCACTACACTGGAAGTCACTACATAGAAAGTTTCTTAATAATTCAGCCTGTCTGATCAGAGACTTTGGCAAGGTGTCTGAATTGATCAGTATTGCATTTGGCTGCATATAACAGAAGCCTGACATTAAAAAGTTGGTTGGTTTGATTTTTTTATTATGTGACAGTGACTTTCTGGGCTAGATTATTCAGGACTGCTTTGGAACCAGGCTTTCTGTTCAAATGTGTTTTTCATCTTCCATGGTCAAAATACGATACCTGTTCTTCTAGGCATTGTATCTGCATTCTAGGAAGGAAGAAGAGAAAAGATGGCTTAAAAGTCTGCCTCCCTTTCAGAAGCTTGCTAAGAAGCTTCCCTCAGCACTTCTGTTTCTCTTTCCGTGCTGTGTATCTTCTGCTTGTTTCTCCAGATCTACCACCCTTGTCCATCCTGCTGTGTGCCCTGGCAGACTGACCTGTACAGACCGCCTCAGTGTATCCTTTACCCTCTGGTTTCCAGGGGAAGCTGCAGCCCCGTGTTCCCTGTGAGGCCAGTGGAAGATACTGGTAGCAGATGGGAAGTGGGGAGAAGAGTAAGATTGAATAATTATTTCCTGAGCTCGTCGCCTCTGGTTCATTAAAAATAGGCTCTATCCTTCTCCTAAAGCCTCAGCCCCTGTCAGTTGGTCAAGACACGATTGGACTGGGGCTGGTAAGAGCTGGAAAAGAGCAGCTCCTGCAGATAGCATTGTCACAGCCGCCTTGTTCCTGAATGTGAGTAGAACTGAGGTATCTGTTGCTTTGAGAGAGTATCAGACTTGCTTACCATCGACTCTGGTGGGGTGATCAGAAGTTTGCAGTCTCAGGCAAATTATGTTTCACAATACATTCAGACACCTAACACTCAGCTTTCTCCCACTCCTTCATTACATCTGGGCTTTCCTCAGGCCTCCCCCTATCTTTGATTTGTTTACATTTAAATGGAACCCCAAGCAGACAGGACTATTCTATTCTACTGGTTTATGACATATAGGCTTCATAGTTCACATGTGCACCTATCTTTTATTAAATCATTTATTCTTATGATGCACTAAACACCTATGAAATCACCAGTTGATTCTGAAACTGGACCACTGACAGTAACTTAAATCTGCATCTGTGCTCCTCTACCATCTTAGCACCTTAACTGCAGAAGATAATCACTGTCCTAAAATGCATGTTTATCTTCCATATATGCAGCGGGATAAATGTTTTATTATATATATGTATGTGTGTGTATATATATATATATGGCTTCATAAAACAAGTGTTATGAACTGTAGGTAACTTGGTGACTACTGGGACCTGTTTTTCTTTTTTTAATGTAACATTGCATTACTGAAATCCATCCATTGTTGTCGGTAGTTACAGTTCATTCATTATTACTGCTGTATACCTTTCCACTAGTTATTTATTCTCATGTTCATGAGTATTTTAATATTTTTTTCTGCTTTTATAAGTAGTGCTGCAATGAACTTCAGACTTCCCTAGAAGCTCAGATGGTGAAGAGTCAGCCTGCAATACAGGAGACCAGGGTTCAGTCCCTGGGTCGGGAAGATCCCCTGGAGAAGGAAATAGCAACCCACTCCAGTATTCTTGCCTGGGAAATCCCATAGACAGAGGAGCCTGGTGGTGTACAAGTCCTAGGGTCTCAAAGAGTCAGACATGACTTAGCAGTTAAACAACAAAAATGAACTTCCTTATACACATCTTCTGATACATCTGTGTAAGAGTTTCTTTTGGGTTATAGAAGTGATCCACATGCACTATACAAATGTTCATGCTCACAAAATAATTTTACATTATTTTTAAAGTGCTTGTGCTTTTATATACTCCCACTAGTAATATATAAGAAATCTTCCTTATCCTTTCAACTATTGGTTCTGTCAGATTATTGTATATTTCAGATTAAATGAATGAAAAATGATATCTCTTTGTAGTCTTGATTTCTGTTGCAAAATTCAGACTCAAATTGAAGGAAGTAGGGAAAACCACTAGACCATTCAGGTATGACCTAAATCAAATCCCTTATGATTATACAGTGGAAGTGACAAACAGATTCAAGGGATTAGATCTGAGAGACAGAGTGCCTGAAGAACTATGGACGGAGGTTCGTCATTTTGTACAGGAGGCAGGGCTCAAGACCATCCCCAAGAAGAAGAAATGCAAAAAAGCAAGATGGTTGTCTGAGGAGGCCTTACAAATAGCTGAGAAAAGAAGAGAAGCAAAAAGAAAGGGAAAAGGGAAAGATATACCCATCTGTATGCAGACTTCCAAAGAATAGCAAGGAGAGATAAGAAAGCCTTCCTCAGTGATCAGTGCAAAGAAACAGAGGAAACCAATAGAATGGGGAAAACTAGAGATCTCTTCAAGAAAATTAGAGATACCAAAGGAACATTTCATGCAAAGATGGGCACAATAAAGGACAGAAATGGTATAGACCTAACAGAAGCAGAAGATACTAAGAAAAGGTGGCAAGAATACACAGAACTATACGAAAAAGATCTTCATGACATAGATAACCACAATGGTGTGATCACTCACCTAGAGCCAGACATCCTGGATTGCGAAGTCCAGTGGGCCTTAGGAAGCATCACTACAAACAAAGCTAGTGGAGGTGATAGAATTCCAATTGAACCATTTCAAACCCTCAAAGATGATACTGTGAAAGTGCTGCACTCAAGATGCCAGCAAATTTGGGACACTCAGCAGTGGCCACAGGACTGGAAAAGGTCAGTTTTCATTTCAATCCCAAAGAAAGGCAATGCCAAAGAATGTTCAACTAATGCACAGTTGCACTCATTTCACATGCTAGCAAAGTAATGCTCAAAATTCTCCAAACCAGGCTTCAACAGTACATGAACTAAGAACTTCGAGATGTTCAAGCTGGATTTAGAAAAGGCAGAGGAACCAAAAATCAAGTTGCCAACATCCATTCGATCATCAAAAAAGCAAGAGAGTTCCAGAAAAACATCTGCTTTATTGACTGCACCGTAGCTTTTGACTGTGTGGATCACAATAAACTGTGAAAAATTCTTAAAGAGTTGGGAATACCATATCACCTTACCTGCCTCCTGAGAAATCTGTATGCAGGTCAAGAAGCAACAGTTAGAACGGGACATAGAACAATGGACTGGTTCCAGATTGGGAAAGGAGTACGTCAAGGCTGTATACTGTCACCCTGCTTATTTAACTTATATGCAGAGTACATCATTTGAAATGCTGGGCTGGATGAAGCACAAGCTGGAATCAAGATTACTGGTAGAAATATCAATAACCTCAGATATGCAGATGACACCACCCTTATGGCCAAAAGTGAAGAGGAACTAAAGAGCCTCTTGATGAAAATGAAAGAGGAGAGTGAAAAAGTTGGCTTAAAACTCAGCATTCAAAAAACTAAGATCATGGCATCTGGTCCCATCACTTCATGGCAAATAGATGGGGAAACAATGGAAACAGTGACAGACTACTTTCTTGGGCTCCAAAATCAGATGGTGACTGCAGCCATGAAATTCAGACACTTGCACCTTGGAAGAAAAGCTATGACAACCTAGAAAGCATATTAAAAGGCAGAGACATTACTTTGCCAACAAAGGTCCCTCTAGTCAAAGCTATGGTTTTTCCAGTAGTCATGTATGGCTGTGAGAGTTGGACTATAAAGAAAGCTGAGAGCCTAAGAATTGATACTTTTGGACTGGTTTTGGAGGAGACTCTTGAGAGTCCCTTGGACTGCAAGGAGATCAAACCAGTTAATCCTAAAGGAAGTCAGTCCTGAATATTCATTGGAAGGACTGATGCTGAAGCTGAAACTCTAATACTTTGGCCACCTGATGCAAAGAACTGACTCATTTGAAAAGACCCTGATGCTGGGAAAGAATGAGGGCAGGAGGAGAAGGGATTAACAGAGGATGCGATGGTTGGATGGCATCACTGACTCAATGGACATGAGTTTGAGCAAGCTCTGGGAATTGGTGATGGACAGGGAAGCCTGGCATGCTGCAGTGTATGGGGTCGCAAAGAGTCGGACATGACTGAGTGACTTAACTGACCTGAATTACTAATGAGATTAAGCATCGTCTTGGATGTGTATTGACTATATTTTGTAGTCTGTGTAATGCCTGTTGAGGTCTTTTGCTCATTTTATTTATTTTTTATCATTGAACTGTAATTGGCATGCAGCATTACATTAGTTTCACGTGTGCAGCCTAGTGACTGAACATTTGTGTACACTGTGAAATGGTCACCACAAGAAGTCTGGTTACCCTCTGTCATCATTCTAATTTACAGTGTGTTCAGGGATTGACACTATAGAGTTGATTTGATAGAATTTTCCAGATATGAGTACCAGCTATCCTCATTTTTAGGCTTAAAGAAACTAGCACAAATTCTGTCTTTTTTTGTATGGCCACACAATTCACATTTCATCAAGACATTATATGGAAGTGGCCCCTTAATCAGATCTCTTTTAAATGACAGAAAATCCATTTTCTTTTCCTGTAGAAACTTGGTGGATTTTGCCCAACTTGCATTTTCCTGTAAGACAGACACAATAGCACAACAAAGAACTTACAAGGAGTAAAACGGAAGGTCACAACTGTTGTTTCCTACTACACGGGGAGAGCTATCTGGACAGAGGAGGGTCTACCATGATGCTCCTGGAGCTTATATTTCAGAGTCCTTCACTTTCAGGGGCCCTTTGTAAAGCCTTGGCTGGGTCCCTAATTTTTTTGGATTTATGATTTTATATTCTTTTTCTTTCCTCCCTCCCTCCCTCCATCCCTCCCTCCCTCACTGTGTGGCATGTGGAATCTTAAGTTCCCCACCCAGGGATTGAACCCACACCCCCTGAAGTGGAAGCAGAACCCACACCCTCTGAAGTGGAAGCAGAACCCACACCCTCTGAAGTAGAGGCAGAACCCACACCCCCTAAAGTGGAAGCAGAACCCACACCCCACTGAACCACCAGGGAAGTCCCTTTATTCTTTTTCTTAAAGAGAGATTTCCAAACTGTATAACTTAAGGATGCACAAAGCATCCTGGGTTTGTCTCTGAACATGGAAGTGTAAAAATATATATGAAGCTTAAGTCCATTTTATACTAGGCAACCTCTTGGTGCTAGGCCAAGCTCTGGAAGAAACCCTAGGCCACACTCAAAACTAGGCCTGGAAGGTGCTGGGCTAACTTGGGTTCAGAAATCAAAGTGAATGACTCCAACTTGGAAAATATCCTGTGTTATGTTATGTTAGCTTCTTCCTCCTTTCTTTCATTCTCACTAGCCTTTGCTGAGCATTCAGTACAAAAATATTCAGCATTGAAATAACACTGTTGCTTTTAATAAACAATTTTTTCTTGTAGGCTTTTTGAAAAGTGCTAAGATAACATTTCATTCAGATTTAATCCTAGGTTAATCTATGAAATGGGTGAGTGCCGGGCACGGCTAAGCATTCAGCTTTGTCTTAGAGTCAGAACATGCTACAGTTGCCCCTTACCAGTCTGTCTCAATTTCTGCCCCAATTCATTTCTGAACTCTGAGTCAAAAAAGCCCAAGAAGGACCTTAATCAAATCACACATCAGCTTAGAATAGTGATTTTAGTGATTTGGACATCTGGCCACTTGGAACTGAAAAAAGGCTGCCAACTCACTTAACAAAAGCTACTGAACATCTGTCAGCATGAAAATAGCTCTCCTAAGTGACCCTGAATCAGATTTCTATAGCCAACCTCACAATGAAAGGGCCTCTCTTCTTCTCCTATTATTCAGATAAATTGGTGCCATCCAAAATATCCTACCAATATCTCACCGACAATGCCCTCTAAGGTATTTTGTGATGTGAGTGCAAATGGTGCTAACCCATTGTCCTTTTCACCTGTACTTCCCCTGCTATGTGACGCTGACAAGGGTGATATTAAAAATGTTGAGCCACACATGTGGCTCAGGCACTAAAGCAGGGTCTTGGAGAGTCTAGGTAGAGATCTTGGGAAGAGAGTTCCAGGGAAGGGAGGAGGGGAGCATGAAGGTGAGAGGCACACATAGAGTTCAGAAAAACCATTGCTTAACAAATGCTGTGGAGGAATTTCAGTATTTTACCATGCTGTATGGCAGTACCAATGTGCTCAGCTAAACCAGCCTTGGACATAGGTACAAAATTTTAAAGATGATGGCCACACTATGCCTCCAAATATACCACAGAAAGATGGAGAAAGATCTGAACTATGGTCTAGCTTCAATAGAGAAACATGTAGGGGGAAGTTTCAGACTCTGTGAGGCAGTGTTATTAGTTGGTGAGGAAGTACATTTAATAATTTCTTTCTCTGTATATGACTGCACTCTGTGTTGCCCTAGAGCCAGACAGGGAGCAGTCTTGCTCTAGGACTTGCGCTGTAGAGTACCCTACCATCATACACATACCTACACGCGTGTGCACACACATTTATTAAGGAAATGTGCACGTCTGGTACTTGGGATCCATTGCTCAGTGTTGACATAGGAAACCCTAACCTGTAAACATCTGCGTACATGGCTAACACCTTCCAGGCCCTGGGATACACCTTTCCACATGGCCTGCCCCATGACCTCAAAACAAAAGACAGCTGTGTCCAGATGCTGAGGAGATGCATGGGTTCTGCCGCTGCCAGCCTTCAGAGACAGACGCTTTCTTTTGAGTGCAGAGGGATGTAAGTGGCTGAAACGCTTAGGTAAGAGAAAAGACAAATTAATTAACTTGTCAAATCCTTCCTGTCAGCATGAAGGCAATAGACTCTTATACTATGAGGTATTGTTTCCCAGCTGTGCTTAGTAGCCATTTTCTTAACTTCTCTTCCATGCTCAGTTGAGTTCCCTTTTCCTGGTTCACATGCTTGTGTAGTATTTGCAACGGTTGCACATGGTGCCTTAGGAACATTTTGGAGTATGAGTTGATCATATTACTCTTAAATATATATGCCTATATAGATTTGTGTAGATATATTTATCTAGACATATATGCGGCAATGTGTTGCTAGTTCTTTACACTGGCAACCAGATGAATATAAAATGCTATAATTACAAATAGTTGGTTGTCTTTATACAATACTTATACGATTTAATTAAAATTTCAAAAGGTTAAATTAAAATTTTCAACATTATTTAAATGGATTGAAATGTTTAGTGGTTATCAATTATGATTTTCATTCCACCTTTTAAGTTTACTACATAATTTTGAATATTTTAGAAGAGAAATTTTTGAAAAATATATGAAAAATATGGGTTTCTACATTTAATATATATTATCAAAGTATATTAGAATTTCCATCTACCTACAATGACATTCTATTTTTTACTTATTTACATTATTACTGTCAATAGAACACAAGAAATATTAAAATGTTGATTATAACAGCTCTTTAGAAATTTTGCTAAGATGTTATAAAATCAAGAAAAGCAAATTTATGGGCTGAACTGTAATTTTTTATGAATTGCATATGTTTTTTAGTTCATTACTCATGCATATCCCAGTAGTGGACTGGCAGTAATAAAGTAGTAATCAGGGCTGATCTTTTAACTGTTAATTTTTTATTGAGGTCTAGCCATTTAGTGATGTTGTGATAGTTTGAAGTGAAGAGCAGGGCCATACGTAACACAGCGTTAGTTGTTTTTGGTATTTTGCATTTTGCCTGACTTTCAGTCATATGAAAACCAAGGCTTTTTACGTATTTTGCCGTCTTGTCATTCTGACAGACTGTCAGAGTAGGAAGGGTCACATTTTAGTTACTTGTTGGTTCGCTTCCCTTGTAACTTGACATAAACAGTGTATGGTGTCTCCATTTGCACTCTTCCCCTCAGGCCTCGCAAATGGTAATCATGGCCCCAGTTTAAAGGTTTTAGAAACTGTATTGAGGTATTTTGAAGTCCCTGAGGTGTGATGAAACTTTGAGGAGTCTGTCAATAGAGAGCATTTGGCTTCTGCTTCCCTCTTTTTTGGGGGGGCTTCCTTGGTAGCTCAGACAGTAAAGAATCCTCTAGCAGGCTGGAGACCTGGGATCAATCCCTGGGTTGGGAAGATCCCCTGGAGGAGGGCATGGCAACCCACTCTAGTATTCTTGCCTGGAGAATTCCATGGACAGAGGAGCCTGGCGGGGTACAGTGCATGGGGTTACAAAGAGTCTGACATGACTGAATGACTTTCACTTCCCTCTTTCTACCGAGTGCTTGAGCTGGGACAAACCTCTAGACTTTTCTGTCTCACTTCCTCCTCCTGGTGAATCAGATGCCACCTCGGCCACAGAGGAGCAGGGTGTCAGCCATCCAGTGGGATGGGAGCATCCAGCCACAGCTGCCGTGCCAGTCCACAACAACAAGGTTTTGCGTGTTTTGTTAAAAAAATAAATAAATAGATTATAACTTGGAGAATGCATTTGAAGTACTTCGTAGCCGAGCTATTTGTAAGGATTAATTCAATATTTTATCTGATATTGCATATGTTTTGGAAATCACAGTAAAGACACCTAGAATCATAATACTCTTTCAGTGGCAGATGTCATTATGTTTTTAGGGCATTACGTCAATTTAGTATTTCACGTATTATTAATAATGCCTCGTTACATAAAATTATTACTAAACTGGCAATTAAGTGAATGTGAAGGATCCATATGCTAAACTGCTCATAACATTTCAATTATGAATTTCAAATCAAGTGTCTTCTAGTGTACATTCACACCACTGATGAACAATCCCTTTGCCAGGACCACCCAAATGAACTCTGCTTTGTAACAAATGATACTGATGTAAAGTCATTTCACACATTTTCCTGAATTTAAGAAAATTATAAATGGAAGCAGACAAAGCAACTAGTGCTTTCTCTTGGTGGTAGTAAACCATTTGTTAAAACTGTAATTAGCTCTTTCTTGAATGTGTAAATCCTTTGTCGTGCCTTTAAAAAAATTTGCCATCTTAATAGTTAAAATTTGCCATTTCAATAGTTATTTTTATTTAGCTGTTTGGCTCTGCTGGGTCTTTTGAAGCATGTGGGAACTTTGGTCTTCATTGTGGTGCACTGGATCTAGTTGTCTGACCAGTGAAAATAGAAGGGGTATGCTCGTTTGCTGGGGTGAAGGTGGATGATGAAAACTGGTCTACCTGGGAAGGGGTTGGTCAAGAAGATCGGAATTAAACTTCCCTGGTGGTCCAGGGGTTAAGAATCCACCTGCCAATGCAGGGGACACAGTTTCCTTTACTGGCCTGGGAAGCTTTCACAGGCTGTGGGGGAGCTAAGCCCCCGTGGCCACAACTACTGAGCCCACACACGTAGAGCCTGTGCTCCGCAACAGGAGAAGCCGTTGCAACGAGAAGCCTGCACGCCACAAGAAAGAACAGCCCCTTCTCACTGCAACTAGAGAAAGCCTGTGAGCAGCAGCAAAGACCCGGTGCAGCCATAAATAAACTTATTAATTTAAAAAAGAGATAATGGGCAATTTCCAGATACACTAAAAAAGAAAAGATCAGAGTATATGAAGGCTATGAAGAACAAAGGGCACTTGCCTTTGTGAAGGCAAGAAGGAACAGCATATACAAAGGCAGAGAGAGAAGAAATAGCGGTACACATTCAGGGGCGTGCAGGTATTTCATACTGACCTCACCACAGAGGGTACAGAAGCAGCCTGTGAGGCTGGGGAGGTGGCTCAGGAAGCCTCATAGAGTATTGTGTGTGCCTCCTTCAGAGAAGAAAATTTATCCTTAAATGCTAGGATCTATAAAAAAAAACTATGCTATTGGCCCAAATTCTTTACCACTCTGTGTATCCACATTCTTTACCATGTGAGTTTGCAGTTCTTACCAAATAAAGATATAAAGTAAATTTCTCTATATCTTGATTTTGGGTTTGGCCAGGTGTCTGGTTTTCAGTTCAGTTGCTCAGTCGTGTCTGACTCTG
The DNA here is from genome assembly GCF_023091745.1 of Budorcas taxicolor. Lineage (NCBI taxonomy): Eukaryota > Metazoa > Chordata > Mammalia > Artiodactyla > Bovidae > Budorcas > Budorcas taxicolor. Next base: position 9,230,727 of record NC_068919.1, on the reverse strand, counting down.
TGACCCCAAGAACTGTAGCACACCAGGCCTCCCTGTCCATCACCAACTCCTGCAGTTTACTCAAACTCACATCCATTGAGTTGGTGATGCCATCCAACCATCTCATCCTCTATCGTCCCCTTCTCCTCCTACCTTCAGTCTTTCCCAGCATCAGGGTCTTTTCCAATGAGTCAACTCGTTGCGTTAGGTGGCCAAACTATTGGAGCTTCAGCTTCAGCATCAGGCCTCCCAACGAATATTCAGGACTGATTTCCTTTAGGAAACCTGTTTTGGCTGATACAGTGAAGTGTAGGTGATGGTGTATGTGCTTCAAGTGTAGGCCTTGTGTCTTTCCATTTCCCTCCTTGTATCTCTGCCATTATCATGAGAAGGCCATGGTCAGGCTTGTGAAGTAAGAGTCATGTGGACCAGAACCAACCTGAAGCCCGGCCTAGGTCAGCCAAACCCTTCAGCAGATTTCAATATCCATAGGCCAAATAAAGGCTTACTGTTGCACACATCTGAGATCTTTGTGCTTGTTTGCTATTCAGCATTTTATGTCACTTTCTAACTGATATAAAACCCTTCATCACAAGCAGAGGTATGTATACCCCAGTTTTCATTTTAGGGTTTTTTTTTTAATCTGCATGTGATGGACAAATTAGAGTGAAAAGGAGGCTGGGAGATCAGTGAGGAAATTGAAGAAAATCGTAGTGAAACACCAAGAGCTTTGAACTAGGCCCTTTGGCCATGGGCAGGAATGTAGAGGAGCCTGGCGAGCTGCAATCCATGGGGTTGCAAAGAGTTGGACACGACTGAGCAGCTAACACACACATAAACACAGGGAGGTGAGGAGAGGAATTAGAAGTTTTTCTTTAAAAAAATTTTGAATTATGAAATATCTCAAACATACAGAAAATTTCATAGAATAGTACAACTGACACTCATGGGATCACTACCCAGCTTTAGTATAAATCAAAATGTTGCTTCCTTTTTTAAAAAAAGTAGCCTTCATTCCTCAGTTTCTCCTCCCTTCATCCCTCCTTAGAGGCAGTCGCTGTCCTGAGGTTGGATACATTATTTCCATGCATGATTTTTAGTTTTAGATGTAAGTATGTGTCCATTAGCAATATACACCATTTCCTCTATTTAGAGCTTTATCTATCAAATTATGCATCTTTTGCAACTGTTTTTGTATTATGTTTGTGAGTTTTATCCATATTGATACATAGAGAACTAAAACATGGAGACATTTAGAGATAATAGAAAAGTAAAAATTAAGAATGTAAAATGCAAGAGAGAGGGAAAAAAATCTCATATAACTACCATATTTCTAGCTAGGGTGATCATGTGAATTATAGACAAGAATGAGGAATGTAATAAAAAGAGCAGGTTTTAAATGAGGAGGGCTGGAAGAATTGAGCTCAATTTGAGTGTGGGGGAGAGAGTACGCTTATTGGGCCCATACTGATAGAATATGCTCTGTGGGCAATTGGATTTGAGGATTGCTCAGGAGCGTAATCTGGTCTGGAGAGAGAGTCTTACCCTTTTTTCCATAGTGATAGCAATTACAACTATGTGAGTTGGTTTCTTACACAGAAAGTGCAACTTGAGTAAGAAGAAAAGAAGGCGAGGGACTTCCTTGGTGATCCAGTGGTTAAGATTTTGTGCTTCCAATACAGCGGGTATGGGCTTGATCCCTGGTCAAGGAACTAAGATCCCACGTACCTTGCAGCCAAAAGAAGAAGACAAAAGCAGAATTTTAGGCCACAGAAACTAACAGTTGAAGGCAAATAGAGGACCAACAAACATGGCTCTTCTTACATCTTTCCAGAGAGTGTTGTTTCATGCACTCCTATCAGCAAAGCATTTTTGAGCGGCCTTTTGCATAGACATATTTTATTTATGCATAAATGATATACTGTTCCTATGAAACTAACATCCTATGCACCATAACATATATTCTTAAATAGAAATTGTTAATATATAAGATACACACTAAATAGAAATTCAAGGTATTCAAATATTTTTGTACCCCTAGGAGTGTCCCCCTCACTTGTGAAGTTGCTGATTAAAATAGATCATTTGACCTCCTCTTTCATTTGGGAAATTATGCTTTCAATTCAGTTCAGTTGCTCAGTTGTGTCCAATTCTTTGCAACCCCATGAATCGCAGCACGCCAGGCCTCCCTGTCCATCACCAACTCCAGGAGTTTACCCAAACACATGTCCATCGAGTCGGTGATGCCATCCAACCATCTCATTCTCTGTCGTTCCCTTCTCTTCCTGCCTCCCATCCCTCCCAGCATCAGAGTCTTTTCCAATGAGTCAACTTTTCGCATGAGGTGGCCAAAGTCTTGGAGTTTCAGCTTCAACATCAGTCCTTCCAGTGAACACCCAGGACTGATCTCCTTTAGGATGGACTGGTTGGATCTCCTTGCAGTCCAAGGGACTCTTCAAGAGTCTTCTCCAACACCACAGTTCAAAAGCATCAATTCTTCAGCGCTCAGCTTTCTTTATAGTCCAACTCTCACATCCATACATGACCACTGGAAAAACCATAGCCTTGACTAGACAGACCTTTGTTGACAAAGTAATGTCTCTGCTTTTCAATATGCTGTCTAGGTTGGTCATAGCTTTCCTTCTAAGGAGGAAGTGTCTTTTAATTTTATGGCTGCAATCACCATCTGCAGTGATTTTGGAGCCCCAAAAAATAAAGTCAGCCACTGTCTCCACTGTTTGCCCATCTATTTCCCATGAAGTGATGGGACCTGATGCCATGATCTTCGTTTTCTGAATGTTGAGCTTTAAGCCAACTTTTTCACGCTCCTCTTTCACTTTCATCAAGAGGCTCTTTAGTTCTTCTTCACTTTATGTCACCATTATTCTGAAAGTGACATTGGTTACTCCTTTTCAAAATAGTTAGCAAACATTGAAAACTAGAGTGGGCTTCGCTGGTGGCTCAAGTGGAAAAGAATTTGCCTGCAATGCAGGAGATGTGGGTTTGATCCCTGAGTCAGGAAGATCCCTGGAGAAGGAAATGGCAACCCATCTGGTATTCCTTCCTAGGAAATCCCATGGACAGAGGAACCTAGTGGGCTACAGTCTACGGGGTTGCAAAGAGTTGCACATGACTTAGCAACTAAACAACAACAAAAACTAGATTTAGAGGTATTTAAAAATTCACATTAAAAATTACTTGTGATATGTGAAATGGGAATTAGAAACTCATTTTTTCCACCAATTTTTGTGGTCCCCTCCAACTCCCCAAATATCCCTGACCCCTAATATCTACTAGTTTGTTCTTAATCTTTATAATTTTGTCATCTTGCAAATGCTATATAAATGGTATCATACAGTATTTGACCTTTTGAAATTGACTTTTTCACTCAGCATAATGCTTTTGAGATCCATCCAAGTTGTTACGTGTATTGGGAGTTGGTTCCTTTTCATTACTGAGTAGTGTTCCATGATGTGAATATACCACAGTTTGTTTAATCATTCATCTATTGTAGGACATTTTGTTTGTTTCCAGCTTTTGGCTACTACAAATGAATGCTATGAACAATTATATATGGGTTTTTATGGGGATAAAAGTTTCCATTTTTAGGGGGGACAAATGCCCAGTATCCAGTTGTTGAGTCTTGTGGCTTGGCTGGTGAAGAATCTGCCTGCAATACAGGAGACCTGGGTTTGATCCCTGGGTTGGGAAGATCTCCTGGAGAAGGGAACGGCTACCCACTCCAGTATTCTGGCCTGCACAATTCCACGGACTATATAGTCCATGGGATTGCAGGGTCGGACACAACTGAGTGACTTTCACTTTCACAGTAAGTGTATTTTTTTTTTTTTTTAAAGAAATCACTGGACTTACATTCCTACCATCTATGTAAAGATAATTAGGGGAAACTTAGCTTTAACCTAGTTACCCATCTTGAGGGAGCTGATGTATTTACAGGGATATATTGCTTCTCTCCTTGCTTTGTAACTTAGCATCAGCTGGAGAATTTAGAAAAAAATACACTAAAACGAGTGTCAGTGAGTTTGAATAAAACATTTTTCTCATAAATGACGATTTTTGTAAATGAATGATTTTCTTGGTCACATCTTCCTTGCGTGCTCATGCTCAGTCACTTAGTCACGTCTGACTCTTTGCAGCCCCAACGACTTCAGCCCACCACGGCTTCTCTGTCCATGGGCTTTCCCGGGCGAGAATGCAACCCACTGGAGTGGGTTGCCATTTCCTTCTCCAATACCTTCCCTATATTGCCTGTTAATAAGTCTGATCCTGGGACTTCCCTAGGGGCCCAGTGGTTAGGGCTCTGTGCTCCCCAAGCAGGGGATCTGGGTTTGATCGCTGATGGGGAAACTGGATCCCCCATATGCTGCAACTAAAGATCCTGCATGCTGCAGCTAAGATCCCAGTGCAGCCAAATAAATAAATAAATAAAGTTTAAAACAGTTTTCTGATCCTTTCAAGTCAAGCTAATACATTTTTTTTTGTCTCAAAGAAACAGTCCTATCTACTTGAAGTGTAGGTGTTCTTTTCTTTACACTGAACACTGTTCACAGTGTTTCATGTCCCATCTGTCCTATTCTTAATGCTGATTAAATCCTTGAGGCCAGTCTCTTGCTACACTGTGTGCTGGTCATGAAAATAAGAGCACTATTTTCTGTTGCTTCTAAAAAAAATATATAATCTTTAGTATCTTCAAAAATATAATAAGGGACATTATTTTTCTTAGATTTGTTTTTTTAGGAATTTATTTTGTTTTATTATTGGAATGTAGTTGCTTTACAGTGTTGTACCAGTCTTAACTGTACGATAAAGTGAATCAACTATACGTATACATACATCTCCTCCCTCTTGAGCCTCCCTTCCAACTACTCCCCACTCCAGGTCATCACAGAGCATCAAGCTGAGCAACTTGTGCTCTACAGCATCTTCCCACTAGCTGTGTATTTCACACATGGTAGTATATATATATGTCAGTGCCGCTCTTCCAGTTCTTCCCACCCTTCCTTTCCCCCATTACGCCCGTGTGTCCATTCTCTTTGTCTGTGTCTGTATTCCTGCCCTGCAAATTCCTGTTCTGTTCATCTGTATCATATCTCTAGATTCCATATATGTATGTTAAAATGCAATATTTGTTTGTCTCTTTCCTTTTCTCTTTACTTTGTATGACAGACTCTAGGTTCATCCACATCACTACAAATGATCCAGTTTTGTTCCTTTTTATGGCTGAGTAATATTCCATTGTATATATGCACTACATCTTTTTAAAAACACTTTTTATTTTGTATTGGAGTATAGCTGATTAATAATGTGATAGTTTCAGGTGAATAGAGAAGGGATTCAGCCATACGTATATGTGTATCCATTCTCCCCCAAACTGCCCTCCCTTCAAGACTGCCACATAACATTGAACAGAGTTCCATGTGTTATACAGTAGATTCTTGTTGGTTATCTGTTTTAAATAGAGCAATGTAGAGTTCTCTTCAAGAAAATTAGAGATACCAAGGGAACATTTCATGCAAAGATGGGCACGATAAAGGACAGAAATGGTATGGACCTAACAGAAGCAGAAGATATTAAGAAGAGGTGGCAAGAATACACAGAAGAACTGTACAAAAAAGATCTTCACGACCCAGATAATCACGATGGTGTGATCACTCACCTAGAGCCAGACATCCTGGAGTGTGAAGTCAGGTGGGCCTTAGAAAGCATCACTACGAACAAAGCTAGTGGAGGTGATGGTATTCCAGTTGAGCTCTTTCAAATCCTGAAAGATGATGCTGTGAAAGTGCTGCACTCAATATGCCAGCAAATTTGGAAAACTCAGCAGTGGCCACAGGAATGGAAAAGGTCAGTTTTCATTCCAATCCCAAAGAAAGGCAATGCCAAAGAATGCTCCAACTACCGCACAGTTGCACTCATCTCACATGCTAGTAAAGTAATGCTCAGAATTCTCCAAGCCAGGCTTCAGCAATATGTGAACCGTGAACTTCCTGATGTTCAAGCTGGTTTTAGAAAAGGCAGAGGAACCAGAGATCAAATTGCCAACATCCGCTGGATCATGGAAAAAGCAAGAGAGTTCCAGAAAAACATCTATTTCTGCTTTATTGACTATGTCAAAGCCTTTGACTGTGTGGATCACAAGAAACTGTGGAAAATTCTGAAAGAGATGAGCATACCAGACCACCTGATCTGCCTCTTGAGAAATCTGTATGCAGGCCAGGAAGCAACAGTTAGAACTGGACATGGAACAACAGACTGGTTCCAAATAGGAAAAGGAGTACGTCAAGCCTGTCTATTGTCACCCTGCTTATTTAACTTCTACGCAGAGTACATCATGAGAAATGCTGGACTGGAAGAAACACAAGCTGGCATCAAGATTGCCAGGAGAAATATCAGTAACCTCATATATGCAGATGACACCACCCTTATGGCAGAAAGTGAAGAGGAGCTAAAAAGCCTCTTGATGAAAGTGAAAGAGGAGAGTGAAAAAGTTGGCTTAAAGCTCAACATTCAGAAAACGAAGATCATGGCATCTGGTCCCATCACTTCATGGGAAATAGATGGGGAAACAGTGGAAACAGTGTCAGACTTTATATTTTGGGGGCTCCAAAATCACCGCAGATGGTGACTGCAGCCATGAAATTAAAAGACACTTACTCCTTGGAAGAAAAGTTATGACCAACCTAGATAGGATATTCAAAAGCAGAGACATTACTTTGCCAACTAAGATCCATCTAGTCAAGGCTATGGTTTTTCCTGTGGTCATGTATGGATGTGAGAGTTGGACTGTGAAGGAGGCTGAGCGCCGAAGAATTGATGCTTTTGAACTGTGGTGTTGGAGAAGGCTCTTGAGAGTCCCTTGGACTGCAGGGAGATCCAACCAGTCCATTCTGAAGATCAGCCCTGGATTTCTTTGGAAGGACTGATGCTAAAGCTGAAACTCCAGTACTTTGGCCACCTCATGCGAAGAGTTGACTCATTGGAAAAGACTCTGATGCTGGGAGGGATTGGGGGCAGGAGGAGAAGGGGATGACAGAGGATGGGATGGCTGGATGGCATCACTGACTCAATGGACATGAGTCTGTGTGAACTCCGGGAGTTGGTGATGGACAGGGAGGCCTGGCGTGCTGCGGTTCATGGCGTCGCAAAGAGTTGGACACGACTGAGTGACTGAATGGAACTGAATGTATCACATCTTCTTTATTCATTCACCTGTCAATGGACATTTAGGTTGCTTACATGTCCTGGCTGTTGTAAATAGTGTTGCAGTGAATGTTGGGGTACATGTGTCTTTTTGAATTATGGTCTTCTCATCAAATTTATTTTTAAACAATTAACTGAAATTCTGGAAATTAAACTTGACACGACTCAAGAAAAAAAGCCTTGTGACAAGGACTCACTGCAGTTAAAAAAGGGCCCTTCTCCTTCTCCTTAAATGTGTCTTAGAGTGGGGAATTTCAGTGCTTTCCTTTCTTCCCAGCAGTGAGATTCATGCAGATTTCTTCTCAGCTCTAATTTCCAAAAAAGTCAGGGCTTACTTCTCCATCACCTTTGGTGGGCTTGACTCATAAGCTCGAGCCACAAATGACTCAGGTGAGCAAGAGCCACAGAGACCTGTACCTCCAGCTTAGAAGAACCTCAGAGCCCAGCCCACCATCAGAGGCAAGAATCTAAAGGCTCACCTACGGGCTGAGGATGATGTGGACAGAGTTTCTAGAATATAGGCCTATTCCCATCAGGGCGTTGCTGAAGCTTAGGGTTGAGAAATTAGGGCTGTGATGAGGAGCCCTCCTACCCTCTCTTCCCTTTCTCCTGACCCAGGGCCAGAAATCGGTGGTCCAGTGATAGAGAGCTATAGAGTTTCCAGAAGCTGACGTGTTTTGAGCCTGTATGGTTAGAGTAGATTATAAACAGTAATAAACAGACCCATAACATTGCTCAACACAATGGAAGTTTATTTTTTGCTCCTAACAGTACAGTAGAGTTGGAAAACTGTTGTTGGAAAAAAGCAAAGGAAATGTGACTCTGTGCCATGTTGCCATTCTGGGACTCAGGCTGGTGGTGACATTGCCATCTTTAAAACTTGGTTTCCAGGAGAATACAGGACAGGAGAGTTGAGGCGGTGCATTTCCATCTCTGCCAGCCAGAAAAGAGGAATGAGCATGAAGGAGTAAGTGCGGGAGGATTATGTGGGCCAAAGCGAGAAGCGGTGGACACCATCTGCACTGACGTTCTGCTGGAGAGAACCCAGCCGTATGTCATCTTCCTCCCCCAACTACAAGGAGAGCTGGGACCTGGGGCCTGCTGACTGTCCAGAGAAGCAAGGAAGGCTTTTATTGGTTGGTCAGCTACCACAGAGCCATTTCTACTTCGCTGGTGTCTGGAGCAGCTTCTGGTAAAAGGGGAAGGGACTTGGGGGCCTGAGCACAGTGACTGCAGCAAAGGTGAGGACTTGTTTGCAGAGAGTATACTGAGTTTCCTTCCCACCAGGAGCAAGAGAGGTAAGCAGCGGCCTCAAGAGCTGATTCTGTCTGTGGACACAACAGCTGCTCTCTGGAGGGAAATTTCCTGTTCGTGGGAAGCTGGTTAACTTCTCTCCTCCAGAACAGAGTATCAGTCGGCAGAAGTGAGTTCCAGGGGCTCATGAAACGTTCGTTCACTCCGTGTGAACTGCAGGAGGAGGGATAGGAAGTCAGTGCCATTGAACAGATGAAGGAGAATGAGAGAGTCATGTCTGTCTGCAGAGGAGCCCGAGCATCTGACTCTCTGAAAGTGCAGGGTGTCCTTGAGGAAAGTTCTGCTGACAGTTCGCAGATGCTGGGGGGGAGTGCTCTGAGTGCTGCAGCGCCAGGACGGGAGCCCTCCTTTATTACGACCCAGCCCCTGTGCAGGTAAAGAGCTGAGGCGGAACCAGCATGCGCAGATTCTCTTCCCCTCTGCCCTTGGCCCAAGGGCAACCACACAAAATGGGATTAATTGGGATTATGGGGGCTTTGGCTGCTTGGCTGCTACTCAAGGATGAATGCTTAATTTATGTCTCAGTGATCTTGACTCCTGCCTGATTAAACTGGTTCACTCGGGCCATTGTTTGCCAAGGACTTTCCTTTCGAACGAGTGGCTACAGGTGGTTCTTTTGTGTGACAGACTTTTAGCTTTGCTACAGTACATGGCTCTAATGGATGGCTGCAATACCACCTTTCTCAGAAATCACTAAAAGCACAAATAAATTCAATAGGTTCTCCCCTCACCTTTCAGGGCTTTTCTTGTGATGGCAAAGTGTCAACAGGTGTGATTGTTCAAGAATATATAGAACAGATGTGGAATTATTACTGTGCATTAGAAAAGAGCATTTTTTTGGAAGATATCCACTGAGTAGAGATGTTATTAAGATTCAGAGCGTCTCATCTCCCCTTAGCAACTCGCCCCTGCAAATCAAAAGGTGCCCCTTGGAGTCCCCAGTCCTGATGGTGCCTGGTGGCCTGGCTTCCCTGTGCTGTTTCTGCTAGTGAATGGGCTCCTGTGTTAGGCAAGCAGTTCAGTCTCGGAGGTCTACTCCAGCCTGAGCTGAGCTCTGTTGTGGTTTGAAGGGATGAGAATGTTGGGCGGCTGCTGCTGCTAAGTTGCTTCAGTTGTGTCCGACTCTTAGTAACCCCATAGACGGCAGCCCACCAGGCTCCCCCATCCCTGGGATTCTCTAGGCAAGAATACTGGAGTGGGTTGCCATTTCCTTCTCCAGTGCATGAAAGTGAAAAGTCAAAGTGAAGTCGCTCAGTTGTGTCCGACTCTTAGTGACCCCATGGACTGCAGCCTACCAGGCTCCTCTGTCCATGGGATTTTCCAGGCAAGAGTACTGGAGTGGGGTGCCATTGCTTTCTCCAGAATTTTGGGCTACTTGGATTTAAATGAAGATTGTCCACAAACCTGAACTGGTTTGATGGTTTTAACCCATTTGACTGATGAAGTTAGTTTACTAACATAAAGCAACTTTTGGGCTAACTTCATGTTTTCTTTCTTGGCCCTTGAAGTCAGTTATAAAAGCCAAATTGGTTTGGGCACATCTACCCTATGGCATACTCGAGACTTTTCCAGAGACCATATGAACATCTTCAGAAGCAAGTAAGCTGTTAGACTAAGTAACTGAGTAAAGTTTCTGTCCAAAAGGGATGTTATGAGAAACTATAGTCTATGACTTTTGTATTTAGTTAAAACTAAAGATTGTTTTAGTACAGTAAGCTGACATGACAGAGACCTGTGCATTAACCATGAGACAATTATTTTAATTAATTAATTCTAGAAACTTATTTCTCAATATCATACAAACTACTGTAGAGCTTAGGAACATCCTCTGTGCCTCAACCATCTTCTCCCATTCTGTGTTGCTATGGTATTACTTGGACTATACTTGAAAAATGTCTGAGTGTATCAATATTATTTCTCCTAGCTTTATATAAAGAAAGCAGCTACAAAACATAATTAATTAAGGTGAGAAGTCTATCACATATCTTTGAAAAGTCCAATGATAAGTATTTGGGTTCAAACTGTTTTCTACAATGATTCCATAAGTGTAAAGACTTTTCTGGAAAATGCAATTATGAGCATATTATGATGTTAATTAAAAATTACTTTAAATTTTATAACGTATTATCTCCTGAAAATACTCTGATGATAAAATTTAGGATTTAATCAACTAGAGAGTGAATGATAGTAAAATTGATTGAGTAACTCAATCTAAACATGAGAAAGAAATAGAGATCCTAGGGAAATAGATAAATGAGAGCATAGAAGTCTAGAATGGAAATTATTCAACTCCATCAAATAACGTAAAAGTTAGAGAGAGGGTAAAGATGTTGCTCGGATTCAGAATTAGCAGAAGTGAGAGATGCCATTTTCCTGAAGTTGCATGAAGCCCTTCAAGGTAAGAAAAGCACCAAGATAAGAAAAGGTTGCTCCGAGCATCGTATGAATACCACAGGAGCTTCGGGTACCTCATCACTTGCCTGCCTCAGCGGGTGTTCAGGGCACACCCTCCCCTGCTGTGAGCCCTGGTACTCAGTTGCTTAGAATTGCCCTATTCTTCGCAACCCCATGGACTGTCACCCACCAGGCCCTTCTGTCCATGAAATTTTCCCATCAGAGAATATTGGATTGGGTTGCCATTTCCTCCTCCAGGGGATCTTCCCAACTCAGAGACTGAACCCTCATCTCATGCATTGGCGGCTGGATTTTTTTTTTACCACTGTGCTGCCTGGGAAGCCTCCCCTGCTGAGTAGATCCTTCCAAAAGTTGGACAGTTTGAAGATCTGTTCTACTGCTGTGTGTGGAGACATAGTCTTACCATGGGATGTTAGAGCTGGCAGAGACCCACAGAATCTTCCAGTTTAACCCTGACTTTTATAAAGAGGAAACTGAGGTCCAGAGAGGGAGATGAGCTTTCCTGGAGTCACACAGAAATATTCCCATTGCCCTTACTTGATTTACTAGGAACCACTCATGCTGTAGGGGCTTCCATACTGGCTGAGTGGTAAAGAATCTGCCTACCAATGCAGGAGACCTGGGTTTGATCCCTGGGTTGGGAAGATCCCCTGGAGAAGGATCTAGCAACCCATTCCTGGAAAATCCCATGGACAGAGGAGCCTGGCAGGCCACAGAGTTGGACATGAGGTCACAGAGTTGGACCCAACTTAGTGACTGAGCACACACATATACTTTCCACATATAGAAAGTAAAATTATTCAGCTTTCTTGCTACCACACAGATATTTTATTTAAAATACTCATTCTAATATTGCATATTACTACTTCTGTCTTTAAGCAATTTCTCTTGAGTAAAGTACTCCTCTAATCCTGAATTCCCTGTCAGAACCAGACACCCCAGATTATTTATTGCTTGCAACTATCCTCTCGTTATGTCCTGAAAGCCTGCCTGTTTTCCCCACCAGGCGCCTATGGGCAGTGACCAGGGGTTCTTACCTTTCTTTGACTCTCTTACCCAGTAGGAGACAATATTAATAATATGGTGTGGATGGTTCTAGATACCTCAACACATAACCTTTTGCCCCCCAAGAAGTCCCTGCACTTTTAGTTGTTGAAAGTTAGGGGATGTTGCAGAAGGTCTTATAACGTGTTTTTTAAGAGGGTTTGATAGCTCTCAGAAGCTCCTTCTACAAAATTTCGTTTTGAGCTCCTAGTAATCCTACGAAGTTGCCTTAGAGTATGAATAAAAAGGGGCTTGTTTTTAGAAGATAATAAAAGTTATGTTCTGATTAAAATATTCATTCCAAGATACTTTACATATAGGTAAAGAAAGAAAGTAAAGTACTTTATAGGTAAAGTAAGAAATTAATAGGTTTCTTAGGGGAGATGTTTTTGTTTATTTTCAGCGTGGTTTTGTTTTGTGAAGTTGTACTGGCTGGAAAATTCAGGCTTTGCATTCAGGCCTGACCCTGGTCCAAGCTGAGTCCCTTCAGGGCTTCACCCCCTCAGCAGGACACTCGACCCCTGGCTCCCCAGGCTGTCCTTACACATCAACATCCAGACATCTCATAAATGAAATAATGAGCAGGCCCATCTCCAGCCCAAACTCCTGTGAGCAGAGCGGGAACTGAGGAACTGGGTCAAAACTACATCAAGGTCCTCAAGAACCACATTAAGGATGTGTGAGGAGAGGGTGTGCAGCTTGTCTCTAAAAGAGGGCCCTACTGGAGACCTAGAATGTTGAGTGGGAAGAGCTGAGGAATCTCTACAAATCTGGCCTCATCCCCGATCTGAATATCAACCCCTTTGGTCATTTAATTGATGGGGTAATTTCAGTTTTCTCCACGTGTCACCAATAATTTCTTCATGATGGAGGCAGTGCTGGAAACTGGTCAAGATAAGCTTAGGTTCTGGAAGTAAATTCTCTCATGGACAACTTGTTATCCCCTGGGGCTTTAGTTTCCTCATCTCACCATTAGCGGGTACTAATATTACTACCTCACAGAGTCGTCATGAGGGTAAAACTAATGCATCAAAGCATTTAGGACAATGCCTGGCATAAAAAGCCCTCAACTGGTATTAGGAGGATAAACATCATTATGTTGACATTAAGGAAGCATTGTGTGAATGGTTGGATATGTTGATTCCAGTCATTGGGAACAAGGCAGCCTAAAATATAAGATTTGATTTCCCTTATGTTAGCACTTAGACATAATTTTACAAGCTGAAACCAGCGTTGACCTTGAACATGAACCTAATATACCAAGAAATAAAAACACTAGTCAAGATGGCAGGAACAGCATAAATCATAGATACTATCTTTGTGTAATTTTTAAAAATTAGTGACAAAATTGCTTGTTTTCATTACACATTTATATGACTATGTGGATTTCATATTTCCAAAATGTCTAACAGTCTCCAACAGGAACTGTGACTTGACAAGATATTTAGCCCTCAATAAGTAGAAAAGCTTTTGGCTGGTGATAAAAAATTTAATGAGTTGATGGAGACAGAGGTTAAGTCTTCACATTGTGAGGTTCCATTGACTCTTCCTCAGCCTTGCCCTTTATCCTCGTTTATATCTGAGTTTGTAAAAAGCCCTTGAAAGGCAGACTATTCATTAGTGGTTCCATAGTAGATGATTATGTTCAGTTGTTATTTCGTCTGTGCCACTGCTGTCTGGCTTTTGTTACTCAGCGAGACAAGTGCTACATAGAGCAAATGAAAGACAGGGTTTCAACACAAGTTAAAGCTTCCATTGTAAAGAGAGAGCGTTTTGAAATGGCCTTGTGAGAGGGCAGAAGCACTGTGCCAGGTGTAGCTGGACAACAAGGAAGAAAGCCACTCTCACAGCCTGGGCAGGCCCGTCTGGGAGGGAGCCCACAGGGAGGTGAAAGGGGAGCAGAGGGCACTCTCTTCCAGAGCGGCTCCCTGTCAGTAGTTTAAAAGATACTACGTTGGATAATGGGTTTTAAGACTATGGTGGGTGTTAGAAGAGGCAGAGTGGAGGTGGCCGTTGGATTTCCAGAGACAGAAGTCAAAGGGTGGCCCCTGCATTTTAAATTCTAGTTTTGTGTACCGCCCCGCCCCCCCCGCCCCCTCCTCAGCCAACAGTGTCAGATACCACCTCCAAGCTTGCCACCACTCCAAAGTTAAAAAATGGTCAGACTCTGGACAGCAGACTTAAAGGCTAAAAGAGCTTAGATTTCTTTCTGGTCTAGTAGGAAGCATAGGAAAAGCTGAGAAAGCTGTGGAAGATAATAAGAGGATTAATCAGTGATGGTGGTGCTTTCTCTTTTTCCTTTTTCAGTGGCCTTATAAAAGCAGTGGGGACCCCCTGGTGGTCCAGGGGCTAAGACTGCACACTTCCAATGCAGGGGGCTCAGATTCGATCCCATGTTAGGAAACTAAGATCTCATGTGCCGCACCATGCAGCCCCCTCCCCAATTTTTTTAAGTGATGAAAGCAATGATCTGAGGGTGCCAATCACAACAACAAAAAAGGGCCCTTCCTGTGCAGAACGCTAACGGAAGGGGAGGTGACAGACTGGAGAGTCGTTGCTAGCCAGGTTTATAAAGTAAGCAAGTGCTTCAGCAAGCTGTAATATTTACTCCCAGGAATCAGGCACTTCTTTGTTTTGATGTCTCGTGTTTCAAGAAAGACTGTTGCCATAGAGGAGGCAGCAGTGCTAAGTGGCATGAAGCCAGCCTGTGGCATTCCCTACCTCTGGGGTCAAAGATCGTAACATCGTAGGTGAATTTCAGAGGGGGCCAGATTATTCTGTGGCAAATAGTAACGTTTGCTGTCATGCGTGTTAAAAGTCTGGTAATCAAATCTCATGCCTCAGGGAGTGAATGCATCTTGCAAGGGGCCAGCCTTTTTATCTTCTGCTCCACCTTTGCCTACAGGAAACATGACAGATTTGGTGGGAGGGGAAAATGCATACATCTTATTCATTGAAATCACACAACCTCCTGTGGCTCAAGAGCTAGGTGGGGAGCTGGGAGGTAAAAGGAGGGGAAAGTCTGATTTCTCAGCTCTGGGATGTTAGCTATCTCTCTGGAAATTTCTCTGGACTGGCAAGTTTTGAGGATCTGCAAGGAAAGCCAAGACTTGACAACTAGCCTCCTGAGTCTGGGCAAGTCTTAGGGTTTGGCGGGAGAAGGTGGCCCTTTGAAGATGGCCCTTTGGTCAGGGTCCCCAGATCATCTGGGGTCAGTTCCCTGCTTGCCAACCACCTGGACATGAGGAGGACTGGCCGTCTTCATGTTCCATTTTCTTCCTCTCTTCCCCCTTCTCTCCTTCTCTCTCTCCTCTTTCTCTTTCTTCCACTTCCAAGTAGTAGGAAAGAGCCTTTGTTTCTCTCTGAATGGGTGTTAGAAGCTCCGCAGCAGCAGTCCCCTACCTTTTCGGCACCAGGGATCAGTTCCATGGAAGCCAGTTTTTACCAGAGCAATGGGGTGCAGGAAGATGGTGCAGGCAGTAATGCTCAGGGGAGTAGTGGGGCGCGGCAGAAGACGCTTTGCCCACTGGCCCACCACTCACCTCCTGCTGTGCGCCCCAGTGCCTAACAGGCCACAGACTGGAACCAGTTTGCAGCCCAGGGATTGGGGACCCCTGCTTCACAGGACTCCAGTGCCAAGAGGCTCTGGAGAAATCCCCCCTCTCAGTGCCTCAGGGAGGAGACAGAACCTGGGGCTGGTTAGAGTGTGGGGCCTGGTGGCCTGGACATGGGCACTCTCCTCACTCCAGCACACTCCCTCCTGCCGTCCCCGCTGTACCCTCCCCCTCAGCATGCAGATGTGCTCCCACGGTGTGCAGTGTAAAGCAGAACCAGCAAGCTGTCTCTCCAGTCCCATATGGGATTCCCTGGTAGCTCAGCTGGTAAAGAATCCACCTGCAGTGTAGAAGACCACAGTGTGATTCCGGGGTCGGGAAGCTCTGCTGGAGAAGGGATAGGCTACCCACTGCAGTATTCTTGGGCTTCCCTGCTGGCTCAGCTGGTAAAGAGTCACCCGCAATGTGGGAGACCTGGGTTCGATCCCAGGGTTGAGAAAAATCCCCTGGAGAAGGGAAAGGCTACCCACTTCAGTATACTGGTCTGGAGAATTCCATGGACTGTATGTATGTAGGGGGTCGCAAAGAGTCCGACTCGACTGAGTGACTTTCACTTTCACTTTGCAGTCCCATGTGCTCCTCAAGCTCTTCTCTCTCCACTCTCCTTCAGGCTTCTCAGAGGTGCCTGTGGAGTGCTGTTTCTTCTGCTCAGGTCCCGTTCTCGTCTCTGTGGTTCCTTCCTGCCTCATCTGCCAGCATCCATTCTTGTCGACATCACAGGCAACTTCCATGTGGTCCAACCTGGTGATGCTTTCAGGCTTCACCCTACCTCACCTGGGATGCAACAGACCACCCT
The DNA here is from genome assembly GCF_023091745.1 of Budorcas taxicolor. NCBI lineage: Eukaryota > Metazoa > Chordata > Mammalia > Artiodactyla > Bovidae > Budorcas > Budorcas taxicolor. Next base: position 9,214,344 of record NC_068919.1, on the reverse strand, counting down.
CCTTCCCAAGCACTCAGTTTTCCTGTGTTTCTGTGACACTTCATTCTTTTGATTTTCCCCTCAGTTTCTTCACTGGTCCAGAGGTCTGTTCTCTCCCTAGGTGATCTCACCAACCCATTACTTTAATAGGACCTGGGTGCCAAGGATCCCCAAATATGTTAAGCTCCAAATTCTTATATCCTGTGACTTCTTGGATGTCTCAGACGCCTCTCAAATGCAAAACGGCCAGATCTGAACTCTTCCTATCCCCACTGCCTATCTCAGAATAAGAGATTTTCTTGAAAATCTTAGGAAATCAATCCAGACCCACCATGCATATCAAATTCTTCACCACAGCCCAGCAATTCTGTTTCTGAATTATTCTGCAGTTTCATTCATGTCTCTTCTTTTCACTGCCACCAAGTCCAAGCCAACCTTACCCTTCACCTGGACAATGGCAACATCTCCCAGCTAGTCTTCTCACTTCTCCATTTGCCCTTTTAGATTGAATCCATTCTTAAATGGAACTTATCTCTCTATTTAATAATAGAGAGATCTGTTAACATAAGTTCAAGCATATGATTTTTCTGCTTATAATTTTTCCATTGCAACTTGATATGAAATTGAAAGTGAAGGTCGCTCAGCCGTGTCCGACTCTTTGCAACCCTGTGGACTATACACACCATGGAATTCTCCAGGCAAGAATACTGGAGTAGGTAGCTTTCCCCTTCTCCAGGGGATCTTCCTGACCCGAGTCAAATCAGGGTCTCCTGCATTGCAGGCAGATTCGTTACCAACTGAGCTATGAGGGAAGCCCTGCAACTTGATATGGCCTGCAGGAATTGGGTTCTATCAAATTCCGGGTCTCGCCTTCTCTCTTGTCTCTAGTTCCCTGTGCAACGGTCCCCTAACCTCATTTCCATTCCAAGCCCTTTCCAGCCCCAGGCTTCCACAGTACGGATCCTTCTACCTGGAACGCTCCTTCTCTCACCTTTTGCCTGACTGATTTCTGCCAGTTTGTTTTGGATCTTAATGTACAGTTGACCCTTGAACAAAATGGGTTTGAACTTACAGTATTTTCAGTGGCACATGCTACAGTACCACACAGTCTGTGGTTGGTTGAATCCATGAATGCAGAAGAGCCAAGCAAGCAGAGGGCCAACTATAAGTCATACACAGATTAACCCCCGTATTGTTCATGGGTCAGCTGTGATTATCACTTCCTCACGGGAGCTTTCCTCAACTCCTGAACTAAATTAGACCCCCAGCTACGTTCTTTGTCCCTCATTCTTTTCCTTCATTTCATTTATTATAATTTATATTTGTGCATTCACTTGTTGACAGTCTTATATTCCCATAAGCTCCATGAGGTTAGGGGTTATGCTTGATCATCATTATTACCTGGATCATGGGTCAATGCCTGCTACCTAGTAGGTACTCAGTCTGTATTTGTTAGGAATGCATACTCATCAGGGTCATCACCAACTATTGAGTGACACTCAAAAGGGAAGAAAGAGGCTGTCTGAACAAGAAGAGCACTTAGTCATCTCAGCATTTTAGGCAGTATTATTATTTTCCTTCCATGCCCTAAAATGAGTTACGATGTTCTTTATAATTGTCAGTCTGATGGCAGAGTTCCTGAAAACCAAGTTCTTCCCTTAATTAATAAATGTGCTGTTGTGTCCTAGTTAGCTGGGTGGATCAACAAGAGCTGGAAAATCCACTAGTGGATAAGCACTCACTGAGCATAACCCACCACTGAGAAGTAATGAGAGGACAAGACTCTCAGGGCGTGACTGGCCCAGGCAGAAAGACACAGTCACAAAACAGTATACACACGACAACAAGCACATCTGGCCTAAGGCAGGTGATTTACACAGTCTCTACAGACATCTGCCTGCCCACATGGGCTGGTGAGGTGGTATGCTAGCAAGAGCTGATCACAAGACAGGGCTCTGGTCCTGTGTGAGATGCTGGGTAAGCCACTCTGTCTCTCTGGGCCTCAGCTTCCTCCTCTGTCTAATGAGGATAAGGATGCTTCTCTCTCCTGCATCACAGAAAAGGGAGAGAAATCATGGTGGGCACAGGGGCTCTGGCTGCAGCAGACCTGGCTCATGCAGCACGTTTCATAAGCCCCCTTGGAGGACATTGCCATTAACCCCACCATAGAGCCACCAAGCAGACGACCCACAGACTGCAGAACAATTATACCAAAGAAATTCTCACACTGTTAAGAAAGTTCTAGGACCCACAACAGATTTCCCAACCTGAGGATGTGGCAAAGAGACTGAGAACCCCCAGAGAATTTGACGTTGAAGGCCAGTGGGATTTGATTATAGAACTTCCACAGGCCTGGGGAAACAGACTCTTGGAGGGCACAAACAAAACCTTGTGCACACCAGGAGCCAGGAGAAAGGAGCAGTGTCCCCACAAGACACTGAGCCAGACTTGCCTACGAGTGTCCAGGAGTCCCTGGCAGAGGTGTGGGCAGCTGCCTGCTGTGGGGTCAGGAGCACTGGAAACAGCTGTGGCTGCTCAAGTCCTGCTGAAGGAGGCAGCTGTCACCTTCCTTACCTCCACTATAGTTTGGCCTCAAACAAAACAACAGGGAGGGAATCCAGCCCTGCCCATCTACAGAAAATTGGATTAAAGATTTACTGAGCATGGCCCCACCTGTCAGAACAAGACCCAGTTTCCCCCAGAGTCAGTCTCTCCCATCAGGAAGCTTCCATAAGCCTCTTATCCTTATCCATCAGATGGCAGACAAAATGAAAACCACAATCACAGAAAACTAACCAAATTGAAACAGTGAGAGACTATTTTTAGGGGCTCCAAAATCACTGCAGATGGCGACTGCAGCCATGAAATTAAAAGATGCTTTTTCCTTGGAAGAAAAGCTATGACCAACCTAGACAGCATATTAGAAAGCAGAGACATTACTTTTCTAACAGAGGTCTGTCTTCAAAGCTATGGTTTTCCTAGTAGTCTTGTATGAATGTGAGAGTTGGACTATAAGGAAATTCTAAGGCTGAGTCCAAAGAATTGATGCTTTTGAACTGTGGTGTTGGAAAAGACTCTTGAGAGTCCCTTGGACTGCAAGGAGATCCAACCAGTCCATCCTAAAGGAGATCAGTCCTGAATATTCATTGGAAGGACTGATGCTGAAGCTGAAATGCCAATACTTTGGCCACCTGATGGGAAGAACTGACTCATAGGAAAAGACCCTGATGCTGGGAAAGATTGAAGGCAGGAGATACCTGGAGTAACAAGCAAGTTTGGCCTTGGAGTACAAAATGAAGCAGGGTGAAGGCTGACAGTTTTGCCAAGAGAATGCACTGGTCATAGCAAACATCCTCTTCCAACAAGACAAGAGAAGACTCTACACATGGACACCACCAGATGGACAATACTGAAATCAGATTGATTATATTCTTTGCAGCTGAAGAAGGAAAAACTCTATACAGTCAGCAAAAACAAGGTTGGGAGCTGACTGTGGCTCAGATCATGAACTCCTTATTGCAAAATTCAGACTTAAATTCAAGAAAGTAGGGAAGACCGCTAGACCATTCAGGTATAACCTAAATCAAATCCCTTATGATTATACAGTGGAAGTGACAAACAGATTAAAGGGATTAGATCTGACAGAGTGCCTGAAGAATTATGGATGGAGATTCATCATTTTGTACAGGAGGCAGGGATCAAGACCATCCCCAAGAAGAAGAAAGGCAAAATGGTTGTCTGAGGAGGCCTTACAAATAGCTGAGAAAAGAAGAGAAGCAAAAGGAAAGAGAGAAAAGGAAAGATATACCCATCTGAATGCAGACTTACAGCAAGGAGAGATAAGAAAGCCTTCCTCAGTGATCAGTGCAAAGAAATAGAGGAAAACAATAGAATGGGAAAGAACAAAATCTCTTCAAGAAAATTAGAGATACCAAGGGAACATTTCATGCAAAGATGGGCTCGATAAAGGACAGAAATGGTATGGACCTATCAGAAGCAGAAGATACTAAGAAGAGGTGGCAAGAATATACAGAAGAACTATACAAAAAAGATCTTCATGACCCAGGTAACCACAATGGTATGATCACTCACCTAGAGCCAGACATCCTGGATTGCAAAGTCCAGTGGGCCTTAGGAAGCATCACTACAAACAAAGCTAGTGGAGGTGATGGAATTCCAGTTGAGCTATTTCAAATCCTCAAAGATGATGCTATGAAAGTACTGCACTCAATATGCCAGCAAATTTGGAAAACTCAGCAGTGGCCACAGGACTGGAAAAGGTCAGTTTTCATTTCAATCCCAAAGAAAGGCAATGCCAAAGAATGTTCAAACTGATGCACAGTTGCACTCATTTCACACGCTAGCAAAGTAATGCTCAAAATTCTCCAAACTAGGCTTCAACAGTACGTGAACTGAGAACTTCGAGATGTTCAAGCTGGATTTAGAAAGGCAGAGGAACCAGAGATAAATTGCCAACATCCATTTGGCATCCAGAAAAACATCTACTTCTGTTTTATTGACTGTGCCAAAGCCTTTGACTATGTGGATCACAACAAACCATGGAAAACTCTTAAAGAGTTGAGAATACCATATCACCTTACCTGGCTCCTGAGAAATATGTGTGCAGGTCAAGAATCAACAGTTAGAACCAGACATGGAATAATGGACGGGTTCCAAATTGGGAAAGGATTATGCAAAGGCTGTCACCCTACTTATTTAACTTATATGCAGAGTACGTCATGTAAAATGTTGGGCTAGATGAAGCACAAGCTGGAATCAAGATTTCCAGAAGAAATATCAGTAACCTCAGATATGCTGATGATAACCACCCTTATGGTACAAAGTGAAGAGGAACTAAAGAGCCTCTTGATAAAAGTAAAAGAGGAGAGTGAAAAAGCTGGTTTAAAACTCAACATTCAAAAAATGAAGATCATGGCATCCGGTCCCATCACATCATGGCAAATAGATGGGGAAACAATGGAAACAGTGACAGGGTTTATTTTCTTGGGTATCCAAAATCACTGCAGATGGTGACTGCAGCCATGAAATTCAAAGATACTTGCTCCTTGAAAGAAAAATTATGACAAACCTAGACAGCATCTTAAAAAGCAGAGATATTACTTCACCAACACAGGTCCATCTAGTCAAAGCTAGCCCCTTGGACTGCAAGGAGATCAAACCAGTCAATCCTAAAGGAAATCAGTCCTGAATATTCATTGGAAGGACTAATGCTAAAGCTCCAATATTTTGGCCACCTGATGTGAAGAACTGACTCATTGGAAAAGACCCTGATGCTGGGAAAGATTGAAGGCAGGAGGAGAAGGGGATGACAGAGGATGAGATGGTTGGATGGCATCAGCAACTTGATGGACATGAGTTAAAGCAAGCTCTGGGAGTTGGTGATGGACGGGGAAGCCTGGCCTGCTGCAGTCCATGGGGTCGCGGAGTCAGAAATGCCAGAGTGACTGAACTGAACTCAACTCCGCCACCTGGGAGAAGCTGATATGGCTCTTATTTCAGAGATGTGGGTTCCGAGAGGTAAGATGTCCAGGCTCACAGCTGCTAACAGACAGCCATGGTCAAAGTCCTAGCCTGACAGTGAAGTTTATGCTCTTACCTGTCCCAGGTAAATGTGAGGCTTTGTAACTGGAAAGTACTGTCAAGTATCACTTCACTGTTTTATGAAAACACTAGTCAGCCACAGATGAACAACTGAGTTTTATTTAGTCGCTCCCAAATATTGTTGACTGTCTTTGGACTCTGTGCCCGGTGCCAGAAACCCTGGGTGTCATCAGGGACCATCTTAGAGAAAAGGTAAAACTATAGATAATCTTTTCACCCTTTCTCAGAGTCTTTTTTCATTGGTTTTCTTTGTCTAAAAGGTTTTTTCATAAACTCTTGCAGTGATTCTATATTTTTAACGTGTAGTTTATACACCTCCTTTTTTGAAGGAACACATCTATGATATAAAATGGGAAACACCTGTGTTGGGGACACGTTTATGAGTAAACAGGAAGCTGCTGTCACGAGCAGTTAAAACTAAACTGCCTTTGTCAAACTGAGTTAACAAAGTATCTTTTGTGACATGGAATCCTTGACACATTCATCATGGTTGTGTGGATTCTCTCAGAACTCTAAGCACTGGCTGACTGGAACTAGCTTCCCTGTTGTGTGCACAAATGAATCCATTTCCACAGCGCCCTGCACGATCTTGCCTGAGCCACACGCTCGAGTTGGAGCTGACCCCACTGACCTGCTCCGAAGTGCGGGGCTCTGAGATCTAGCAGAGGTAATAAATTTGTTCTGGTACAGAATCAGAGAGGTGACCATCTATCCCAAAGCCTCGGTTTAGAGGAGGATGTAGAACCAGCGGGGTTAAGAGGTACGGGCAGGTCACTGAGCTTATCAAGTGGCAGAGCTGGTACTAGGATGACGGTCCGACTCCTGATCAACAAGGAAACTGTTGTAGACATGACTGGAGCTCACTGAAATTTCTGCACATGGGAGGATTGGCCCGAAGTTCGGTGTGGCCATGTAATTTGCTCTGGCCAACAAAATATGAATGGGTTTCTGTCACTTCTGAGCAGTGCATTTAAGAGCCGTGTTGTAATCGTCCATGCTCTCTTCCCTTGATGTAGTGAATCCTGAAACTTTGCATTGAGATGTTGACTTAACAAGATAGTAGAGCCTCTGTCTTCACGTAAAGACTCTGGGATGCAGAAGCTCCCAGCCGGTCTGCTTTGGATGTGTAGTATGAGCAGGACTGTTCCGTAGCATAACTAGCCTATCCTGACCACCAGACAGGATGGACCAGTGGGCAGGTTAGTGTTTGGGACCATGCAAAGAGTGTATGGATGTGAGAGCTGAACTATAAAGAAAGCTGAGTGCCGAAGAATTGATGCTTTTGAACTGTGGTGTTGGAGAAGACTCTTGAGAGTCCCTTCGACAGCAAGGAGATCCAGCCAGTCCATCGTAAAGGAAATCAGTCCTGAATATTCACTGGAAGGACTGCTGCTGAAGCTGAAGCTCCAATACTTTGGCCACCTGATTTGAAGAACTGACTCATTGGAAAAGACCCTGATGCTGGGAAAGATTGAAGGTGGGAGGAAATGGGGATGACAGAGGATGAGATGGCTGGATGGCATCACTGACTCAAAGGACATGAGTTTGAGTCAACTCAGGAAGTTGGTGTGTTGCAGTCCATGGGGTTGCAAAGAGTCAGACACGACTGAGTGACTGAACTCCACTCAACTCAACTCAGAGTGTATCTCTTATTTAAGAATAAACCAGGACCTCTTTTCCATTCCCCAAGAAAGTGGCAGAGTGGACTCAGGGTCAGAGAGATCTAGGTTCCCATCACAGCTTACTCAGGGCTGGCAGTGTAACCCAGATCACAACCCTGAGTCTTCCTGAGCTTCAGTTCCTTTATTTGAAAGGCAGGGGTGATGGTCTCAGCCTGGTGGGATGAATCTGCATATCAGTTGTCTGAGGACCGCTCACAAATGTTTGTCGATTCCACACGCAGAGTCCTGTCCACTGACAAAAATAAACCTGAAGAAAAACGTTAAAACTCCGGTCCAGTCTTTTTTCAACACCTCTGACTTCTCTGAAGGAATCCTGTTGTGCAGAATCTCATGAGGGCTACGCGCCTCTGCATTTAGGGTTCCTTACAACATTGGGACCTCTTAATGGATGCAAGAAGGCATTAGAGCAGACTCTCTACACATTCTCATTTCCCTCTGGACACACACAACTGTTGTAGTGAAAATAAGATGATGAAGCTGGGGGGAGAATGATTGAGCAGAACTAGTACCTTAAATTTTCCCCTGCTGGTTTAAACAGAAGTGTCTGGAAGATTCTCTTTGTGAACCAGGCTTCATTTAAAGTCTCAGAAGCATGGTTGAGGGGTAGACTTCTGCTCAGAACATTGCTAATTAACTGAATTGTAAAACCAAATTCTCTACCAAGAGTTTTCTGATCTAGAGAGGAGTCTGTGGCCAGCTCTATTTTTTTTTTTTTTAACTTTTCATTTTGTACTGGAATATAGCTGATTAACCAACAATATTGTGGCAGTTTCAGGTGACCAGCAAAGGGACTCAGCCACACACACATGTATCCATTCTCCCCCAGACTCCCCTCCCATCCGGGCTGCCGTATAACATCGGCAGAGTTCCGTGCGCTATACAGTAGGTCCTTGTTGATTATCCATTTTAAACAGAGTGTGTGCATGTCGGTCCCAAACTCCCTCACTATCCTTTTCCTCATCCCTCCCCTCAACAACCGTAGTACTTCTCCAAGTCTGACTCTCTTTCTGTTTTGTAAGTAAGTTCATTTGTATCATTTCTAGATTTGTGACCAGCTCTTTCCAGTTACCCCTTGAAACATAGTATTTGTGGGAAATATTCCCATCCTGTTTGGGATGTGTTTAGGAGCTATTTTAATAACATTAAAAATGCAGAAGTCAGTTTTACTGTGGTGTCTTGAGTACTAATTCATGCCAAACTTTAGAAAGGGTATTTTGTTTCTTTCCATTAGGCTCTTATCTGTATAGATTCATTTCTTCACTGGCTATATAGTTATATAATTAAAGCTAATTGGGGCCATTTCAATTAATCAAATGGCTTTGAAGTTGAATTTTTAAGGTCAAAAGAAGTCAACACCTGGAGTCTTGTTGAAGTCTTGGTGGAATTAATATATTTATAAAATCTCATTTTGCTCTTAAAAAAACAGGCCAGGTTTGTGGTGGAATTAATATATTTATAAAATCTCATTATGCTCTTAAAAAAAACAGGCCAGCAGAGGAAAATTTCACAAATTCCAGTTGTAACCTAATTCTGTAGTTAGATGGAGTTATGGGAAAGTTTGTTTAATTGTGAAAAAGGTCATAGTGTTTTCTAAGGAAGACAGCTCCCTAAATCCTTGTAAGGCTGTCTTCCACTTACACCTTCCTCTCCTTCTCAATCTCTGTCTTTCCTCTAAGTCTGTGTACTAAATATCAGATAGCCTTAGCAAAGTTTTCAAGAAAAATATCATTTGCAGAACCTCTTGGTTCAAGATGGACATTTCTGCATTGTCTGTTTGAGCATTTGGTTCCTAAGATGCTCTGTTTCCTGCTTAGGTTAAGATTTGACAGAATTACATGGCTAGAGCATCAAGAATACCTTGAGAAATGTCTTTTTCTGATAAACTCTTGTATCCTTCATTGTGGGCCTCCAGTATTGGATACTTTATCAGTTACTCAAGAGAGAACATTTTAAATTCATACCAGGCAACATTCCAGTGGTCTAATTGGAAGAGCCAGTGGCTTTTACACATATTAAAACCCTTCAAGGTGGAGGAGGCAGAAATCTATAAGAATCTTGAGCCTTGTTAACCCATTGGAGTCTGATTCTTGGTAGCAACTTCCTGGCACATTGCCCTCACATCACACCACAACACTGTTGAACAGAACCTGCTGCTCTGTGTTTCCAGAGAGGAGGTTGTTGCACATCAGCGATGCAAAGATCCCAACCAGGCGAGTGTGGGGTTGCTGAGAAACTAGAGCGCAGGGTCTTGCAGATGCAGCAGAAGGCAGCGTGCTCCTCCCGCTCCCGAGCAGCGCATAAAACCTGGGTCAGAGGCGTGACTGCTTCTGAGAGTGGCTCCAAGGGAAGTTGCTGTAAGACACTGGGCACACCTGTGCTGTGTGGCTGTCACAACATCAGGATGGGTGTTAAAATGTCCCTCTTATCAACAAGGGACAGTTTTGATGAAGTCACAGGAGGACCTGATCCAGACACTCAAGCTAACCCATTATCCTACACAAAAGAGACTGCAAATTTTAATCCAATGAAGCTAAACTGCCTCGTTTGGCATCATAGACACAAATCTAGAACTGGCCGAACTGTTATTTCCCCTGTGCCCCACTAAAATGTCAACAAAACCAAGTTGATTGTCTGGTCTGTATGGTTTCACTTTCAGATACTGTCCACTAAGTCCTTTTACAGAGTAGATTAAGTTGAACTTGGTTGATCAAGCAAAATTGCTGATCTCCCTTTAGCACTCAATTAGCCAGGGGTTATAGCTCCAAGAATACACAGACATATGGATCAGACATGGGGACATAAACCTGAATTGGGAGCCTGAAAGGATTTAAAGGCAACTGTATCTTTCCCCCAAATGTCTGAGGAAGGGCATGTAGCCCAAGGTAGACAGTCCCCAGAAGCGTTGGGTATTCGGCCAGTGCCTTCTTATGAGGTTCTAACTCAGTTCTCTGGAGAAAGAGAAAAAAGATATGAAGCTTATTATTAAGGAAAATACCCAGGATCATGTTTGGGGGGCCAGCTCTCAGAGCATGTGACTGGATTTCCTGATACAGATCTTCTTCAGTTAAGCTGGACTTGATTGATCAAGCAGATGGCTGATCATCTCATCTTCCTTCTCCCATGACTGAAGAGTAGCATTTGTGTAGGATCTTAATTCTTTTACAAAATGCTTTCTGGTAATTGTGTCTTTTGATTCCTACCACAGACGGTGCTATGCAGGTAATAATAATCCCGTACAGAGCATATGATTCACACACAGAAGGAAAGCGTGTCCTGAGATGGAGGTCGCAGACAGTGCCCCAGCTGTGTTCTCAGCCTTCAGGGCTTGCGCTCCCTTTCGTGTCTGCTTTACCCTCTCAGGTCTTCATCAGACAGTGTCCTCATGGAGCAGTTCTAACCAGAGGGTCCGGGAATGGAAGCACCTCTCCGTATTTTAGCATCTTTCTTTGTTGATAAATACTATTGCCAACTTCATGGTCTTCCCTGGTGGCTCAGTGGTAAAGAATCTGCCTGCAGTGCAGGAGACCAGAGTTCAATCCCTGGATCAGGAAGATCCCCTGGAGAAGAAAATGGCAACCCACTCCAGTCTTCTTGCCTGGGAAATCCCATGGACAGAGGAGCCTGGTGGGCTACAGTCCATGGGGTTGCGGAAGAGTTGGACACCACTTAGCAACTTTACTGCCTCCACCACTTTATATATATATTTATATTTATATTTATATTTATATTTATATATAGCCAACTTTTCACCATGGTTTTCTAATGCATTTCAACACAAACTGCTTACACAGACCTTTTCTCTAGAACAAAGTGAGTGGTGCTGCTGCTGATGGTTTTTCAGCACTCATTCTGAGGACAAATACACTGGCTGCTGGAGCATCCTCTAAGCCGTTTGACTGTTGAATACAGCAACCCCCTTGCCTAGTGAGTGCGTTTGGGTGTTAGCAGTGGAATGTTGTTCATGACAGAAGATACCTCGGCAAATCTGGGATTGGAAGGTGGTAGTTGGCCATTCTTTATGATGGAGATACCCACTTTAATATGTAAAGTAAGGCTCTGACGGTTCAAGGGTTTCCCCCAAGTTCCTAATTATTGTCTTACTTATCCAGCTGCCGCTGGGTTTGAAAGCTGTATTTGGTGCTCTACCTTTATTGCACTGTGTATGCCTTTTGGAAGAAGGGATTAAGGTAGAAAGCAGTGATGCCCTCGCCCACCACATGGGTCTCTCCCGCTACAATCTCCCTGGCACTGCCCTTGAGAGGAAGAGGAAGAGCGAGGCCTCGGTGGGCCCTACCTTTAGACTCACACATGGTTACAGCATCCTTTGGCCCACTTAGTATTTGGTGGGCAAGCACTTTGTGCTTCCTGAGGCAGGCTGGGTAAAGTCAGCATCGTTGTTGCCTTCTAGCAGAAAAGGGCTAACGCTGGTCCTGGGGCCAGGAGAGGTAGAGCTGTTTCTCTAGGCTTTCCTCGCTGATTTCCCCACGAGCAGCGGCAGGCCCCTTCTCTCGGCAGTTTGTCGTCATCTTGTTACCGTAAGAGTCGCATCTCAGTTTGGGCTGCAGGGCTCAGACAATGCACAGGCACCATGTTAAACGTTATGATGTGAAGCTTCATTTATTCCTTCAACAATTCACTTCAGAGCTGGCGCTGTGGCTTTGCAAAATGCTCTTTCTCCCTGGCTCTTTTCTTCTCCCAAATCCCTTTCTCTTGCTCTCTTTCTCCTATTGACCACTTGTTAAATCTTTTTGTTTGTTTCCCCCCTTTCTCCTGGGACCCTCCGACAGGCAGGCTTGCCAGATTCATTTTCTGATCAAAGCTGTTTGATTTGGTCAATTTTGCCACATTGGAGACGTTCTCTATTACAGAGATAAATAGCTTTGGGCTAACTGTCAACGAAAACTTGTAAGCTAATAAATTATTCCAATTTCTTCCCGCGGATTTCTCTGGAGACAGCCCTAGGAAATACACTTTTTGATTAGTAAATTTCTCTGTGTGTGTGTCTGGACATTCAAATGTGTCGGCTTTGATTAGCACCATTGCTTTTCAAGTCGACGTTGGCTGAGGGGCTGTCAGTTGCAGGCAGCCCTGATGCATAATGCATCAACTGGGCCCGGAAACAGGAGCCTCTTCCAAGGCTGGAAAGGCGGGAAAATTGCTCTAACAACCCCGCTGGCTTACTCTTGCACCAAAGGGAGCTCAGCTTGAAAGTCTTGACAAGGCTTGCTCGGGCTGCTGTGGAAGCCACCCACACTGGGCAGCGAGTTTGAAGAGACCATGACCAGGGGCCTGCCAAGAGCCAAAGCCGCTGCTCCATCTGCTCCGGCCACCGCCGCCTCCTCCCACAGTTTGGCCCTTGCATCCTCACCCACGCTTCCCACTCCGTCATCCTGGAGTCTTTGGGCAAAGGCCAGCCCCTTCCAGGCAGGCCCTGAGTTCCCTCGGCCTCCCCTTGGATTCCAGTTCACCGTTTGTCTAGTTAAGGGCCCTTGGGTTGTTACAGAAGCAATATTTTGGCTATAACAAATCAATCGGTGCGTGTGAACACAAACATACAGATCATTTATCAACTGAAAAATACCCTAAATTATGACCTTTCTAAAACCTATCAGAAGGGCGAGCGAATGCATAACGTAAATTAAAGTTTGAAGGGTCAGCGGTTTTTACTTTCACTGTTCATCTTTCTTTCACCTTATAGGTTTAAGAACAAGAGGGCTGTGTAATTACATTTCAATGGGGTGCAGCGGTTCATTATTCCCGGCTATACCAATCTGCTGCAACATTTCCAATGCAGTCAGGTACATTTTAGCAGATATTAGTTGGTGTAAGACCATACTTGCTCTTTGGGACTGGTAACATCTTTTAATGCATAACAGTGCTTTCATCTCAATTTCAAAAAGGCTAAAAGGGTGAGGGTATTTTTCTCAGATCAGTCCAGTTGTTCAGGTTTTATAAAGGTGGTAAAGCCCAGCTGGCAGTTCTTCCCAGATAGTGCTCACCCTTTGCCTCTAGTCAGTGGTCCCCTTTCTCTGATCACTGTTTCCCTAAGTCCCACCACCCGTGCGTCAGTAGACATGGTTTTGTGCTAGAGCCCACTGCACTGATGGAAATGGGTGGCTTCCAACAGAAAACCCATCTGCTGCCAGTTATCTGGCCTTGGCAGGGGTGTGGTGGTGGCCTTGCGTTCGGTCTGTCCGCGGAGCCCATAGGCACCTTCAGAAATGACTGGTGTGCTCTGCTCCAGAGTCCACGGGCTTGGTGGTGTCAGCAGAGGCAAGCTAAAGAGACCTCTTGTGTCCTGAGGAAATCCTGTAGTGTAGAAACAACCTTAACAGTGTTCTTCAACAAAAAAGCCAAGCCCAGAGCAATGGGTAAAATTGAGTTCCATTTAAACTGAAATATGTGTGTGAGTGAAAATGTATATGAATGTATGCATGTACGTGTGTGTGCACATGAATGAATATGTATGAAAATCCACAGATAAAGGGCTGGGAAAATGCACATCAAATGGCAGAGGAGTGACTGAGGAGGGAGAGAATGCAGAATTATCACTTCTGTATTTCTGCAGTATTTGACCCATAAGATTGTATTTGTATTTTACTTGTTGATAAGAAAATGAAAAAAAAGGAAAGATGGAAGGGAGGGAGGGAGAAAGAAAAGGAAGGGAGGAAAGAAGGAACTTTTATTTTTATTGTTTTAGACATGGTGAAAATACACATAACAACAAAAAAAATACACATACTGTAAACTTATCATCTTTACTGTTTTTAAATGGACAGCTCAACAGCATTAGGTACATTCACATTGTCGTGCAACCAATCCCCAGAACTTTCCCTTCTTGTAAAACTGGAACCCTGTATTCATTAAAGAGCAATTCCCCATTGTTTCCTCCCCCCAGTTCCTTTCTCTTGCTATGACTTTACCTACTCTGAGTGCCTCAAACAAGTGAAATCATACGATACTTGTCCTTTTGTGACTGGCTTATTTCACTTAGTGTTACATCCTCAAGGGTCAACCATGCTGTTGGACCCAGGGTGTCAGTTTTTCCTCCCTTTTAAGGCCGAATGAAAAGACCCTGATGCTGGGAAAGATTGAGGACAGGAGGAGAAGGGGACGACAGAGGATGAGATGGTTATATGGCATCACCAACTCAGTGGACATGAGTTTGGGTAACCTCTGGGAGTTGGTGATGGACAGGGAGGCCTGGCGTGCTGCAGTCCATGGGGTCGCAAAGACTCAGACATGGCTGAGCGACTGAACTGAACTGACTAAAGGCTGAATGATATTCTGTTGTATGTATACATCATATTTTGGTTTTCCCTTTATCTGTTGGTGGACTCCTGGGTCACTACTACTTGGCCGTTCTGAATAATGCTGCGGTGGATAAGAGCATGCAAATACCCCTTTGAGACTCTGCTTTCAGTTCTTTTGTATATATGCCCAGAAGTGGAGTTGCTGGATTATATGGTAATTCTCTCTTTAGTTTTTTGAGGGAAGGACTCTTTCTTAAAAAACAAACTTCACTACTGTCCTAGACTCACCCAGGATTTAGGACCTAACTACTTGGAGCTCCACACATGAATAGCTGATGTCAAGAAAGCCAGCCCCCATCCTAGCTGGACTGGGAGAATGCCCCAGTGCCCAGGAGTGTGAAAGGCTTTAAGTTACCCACCAGGCCACTCCTGACAGTGCATTTTGTTAAAATGGTAATTCTTAGTGGATTTACTGTTTGAGCTCCCTGAATTCCTGCCAGGCAGATCAGCAATGAGAAGGTAGATAGCTCCATCAGGAAACCCGCCCCTAGGTAGTGGCCATCTGTGCTCCGATTGGTCCAAGGCACAGGCAGCTAGATCACACTGCCTCTAGCCCATGCCAGGTGGTGACCATAAAAAGCTATTTCCTAAGTAAGTGGTGTTTGCCTAATCTTGGCCAAGGGTTCAAAACCCTATAGAATAGTGTAACTAGACAAAAATAAGAGGGCCTTTTCTAGCATTGAGTTTTATCTTCAGAAATGAATCGGGCCTGAATCCTCCCATTGGGGAATGCTATTTTCCAAAGTAACTTCTATGCTTGGTGTGACCTGAGTTGGACCCTTGGCTTGCTCCTGTGCATACATTCCCAAGAAGCTGTTTGAGAAAGTTTGTAAAGTATGTTGAAAGCTACTGAGGTTTGATCACTGAATGTCTTTTTCCCAATGCAAGCCTAAGTGTTCTCTTCACACAACTTAGAGTTAATTGATGCCCCACTCTAGCAATCTTCCTCTCTCTGACAAAAGTCTAAAATCCCTTATTTCCCAGAAGGTGTTCTCTTGAGGTTTCTAAATGCCTGGTCATTGGACCACCTGCATCAGAATTGCTTGGGGGCAGTTCTGGAGTGGGGCAGAATTTTTTTTTTTAACTGTTTATTGTGTATTGGGGTAGAGCCAATTACAGAATTGTTTTAGGATGAAGATTGTGGGGCCCCACATGCAACTTTCTGAGTCAGAAATCATGAGGGAGGAGCCCAGGACTCTGTATTTGAAAAATAGTTTATTTGGGTTCACATAATAAAAAATGAGCCACTTTTAAGTGAAGAGTGCTGTTCCCTACTTTCATCATGTGGTGCACCATCACCCCATCTAGCTCTAAAACAGTCCCATCACTCCAGAGCGAAACCCCTAACCCATTAAGAGGCATCTACATTTTTAACAGGCTCTTCATGAGGTTGCCCTGCACTCTGAGATTTGAAAATCATCACAGTTAATCTAAGGTCAGCAGTACTAACATTTGACATTGAGTAACACATGTATGGATGTGAGAGTTGGACTGTGAAGAAAGCTGAGCACTGAAGAATTGATGCTTGTGAACTGTGGTGTTGGAGAAGACTCTTGAGAGTCCCTTGGACTGCAAGGAGATCCAACCAGTCCATTCTGAAGATCAGCCCTGGGTGTTCTTTGGAAGGAATGATGCTAAAGCTGAAACTCCAGTACTTTGGCCACCTCATGCGAAGAGTTGACTCATTGGAAAAGACTGTCTGATGCTGGGAGGGATTGGGGGCAGGAGGAGAAGGGGACGACCGAGGATGAGATGGCTGGATGGCATCACCGACTCGATGGGCGTGAGTCTGAGTGAACTCCAGGAGATGGTGATGGACAGGGAGGCCTGGCGTGCTGCAATTCATGGGGTCGCAAAGAGTCGGACACGACTGAGCGACTGAACTGAACTGAACTGAACACAGGTTAGCAGATTTGTGATCCTGGATGCCAGAATTTCAACCAAATCCTGTTAATGGTAATAATGTCTTATATAATGCTATGAGTTTCATATCATCTTTAATTGAAAGAATTAATTGTCCCAGCATATGCGATAAACATTAGCTGATCCATTTTCCAGACTTTGAAAAGTAAAATCCACCGCGCCTTTCCACTGTAACTCTCCCAGCCATGAAATAGGGCCCAGGACTCAGGCCTCTGGCTCCTGGCCCATTTCCCTTGCTGAGCCTTGACCCTGCTCAGGGAGGCCAGAGATTGAAGGGCGTTGGCACAAGAGAGGTGGTAATACCTTAGGGACTACTTTCATTTTT